>NC_056728.1:121425945-121545945 GCF_019279795.1 Protopterus annectens | reverse complement strand
AAATTAAATGTTATGGTAGCCATAAAACTGTATGATTTAATGCTTACTTAGACATGGACATACAAAGAGCTCATTCAAGCAGAATGACATAACAGCAGCGCTGCTCTAATTCAGCATTCCTTCTAACTTACATATATAAACAACTCCCATACACCATAGCTATAATAAACACATTTATTTGTTAATATGACTGATTATAAAGAGCTTTTATGCTTTTTTTTTCTTTGAGGTCTCGATGTGACATTTGATTGCTAAAGTTTGTTTGGGCCTATACACCCAGCCTACATTACAGCTACAAATCCGGAGCTCATTCTTTGCAGCACATGCATGTTTTGACTAGGGGTAACTTAGGATGTGATGTTAAAGCAGTGAAAAGTTGTTTGCTTTGACGTCAAAGTTTCTCTGTGTCTTTGGTTAGACTGATAATCTGGGAATAGAACCTAGTTGGTGGATGTTGCCTTAAAGTTTTCATCATTAAATTTAATTATTTCATGTTGTTAAACCAGGGAAGTAGAGTGTTTGAAACACTCTTTTCAGCCCTGACCCGGGAAACCAGGGTATACAGACAAATATTAAACAACTACAATATAATGAATAATTGTAATACCAGCATTTGCTGGATTGCCACTGGGTACAATAATTCCACAAATGCTATTTGCAAAATAAGAAGAATAAAGCAAACTTCATTAGATTCATAGGTAAACAGTAGACAATCACTCTGTAATCTATTACATACCTAGACAATAGCCAGAAAGTGACCAAAGGTGAGAATTAAACTCTGCATACTTTGTTTTTTGTGGTAAATACCATAACCTTTATGCCATCCCCCTATCCAGCCAAATGAAAAAAAACTTGCATATTTTATTGACCGCTTTTATTAATACTATTATTGAATTATCACTTATGAGATAGGTAAACTTACATTTATATAAAGAAATCAAACCATAATAACAAGTTCAAATTTACAAACATTATAATTTACATCTATTGTTATACATCATATAACGCTAAGCCACATTACATAAATTATTCAATTCCTGCCTTCTCTTAAACATCATTCCTCCTCCAAAACATTTTTCTGCATGTGTTGTTATTACAATTTCCATTTTTTATGTAATTTACGACTACCCTTTTCTAAAGATCCCACTTCCTGTTCCTTTATCTCTGTTACAATATTCACTACTTCAGTTATATTTGGTTTAGATTTTGATTTCCACTTTCTAGTAATTGCTTTTTTTGGCAGCCACCAGAATTAAAATTAACAAGGCCTTGCTATGTCTAGGCAATTCGGATCCTGTACACTGAAAGGGATTTTTAAACTTTGCCAACTCATTGCACTCCCAAAATATATGTTTCCAGATACCTCTTTCTTCCCCATCAGACCTCTAACATTTGCCATTTACATAAGGAAAATTCTTTGGAATCTGTTTGGAGTATAAAAGTATCTATGCAAACACTTCCAAGCAAAAATCCTAAATCTTCTAGATTGTGTTGCATATGTCCTCCCATTGTTTCTTTGTAGATTGCATATCTAATCTCTCCTCTCAATCGTTTCTGGCCTCTTCTAGATGTCTCAAGATTTGCATATTTTGTTATTAGGGTCAATGAAGTGGTTCAGAAAACTTCCCTGCTTTTATTCATGGAAGATGAGCATTAATTAATGCATTCCTATAGCTACGTTTTTACAACATACAAAGATATCGGCTAAAGAAAATCGAATGGTCTCACCACTCCATCAAATTGTTGCAGCCAGCATCATTGTACCTGTCCTTTCCATGCACTTGCTGTATACTGTTTTAGTCCACCTTAGGCATTTCTGAACCACTTCTTTGACCTACACAGCACTACGGCCACTTTGTCTTTCCATTTAAACTCTAGCCATTCCATTTGCTCCACAACAATCTGGAATGACCATCGCATAGTCTCTCAGTCTCTTCTCTCTTCCACTTTACATGATGTTAAGCAGTCCAAATCTGTTTCTGTGTGGAGCCTTCCACTCTCCTCCCCATTTTGGTAACTGCACTCCATGCTTTCTGACAGCTGCATAAACCTTCCTTCTGCTATAAGACCATCACCATACATCATGTTCCAGATGCAGCCTTACTAATTATTTCTGCAATGGTTGACTTAAATGTATGGTGGATCTACTCCCACATTCACACACTCCTGCTCCCCAATGGCTGTTACACCCGAGTATTTTACTGCATAATTCATCCAAGTGCAGATTATTACATTCTCTTTATTTCCTTTTTTTTTTTCAGTCTACAACCACTCCTTCACCATGTATACCCACCCACCAAAATATGAACTCCACCATACAAGAGTGACCTTGGAGGTAATTTTTTTCTTCTCAAAGTATAATTCACCAATTACAATGGACCCTCCATCCATGCGGTCTGCAATAAATTTGAGATCAACAACAAATGTGTTGACCTTTGTTATCCATTCATAATAATTTTTGTATATGAAGCAGATATGCTAAAGTGAACCAGTCTTTGCAATGACCCTGATACCTTCACCTGTCTAATTTCTAAATACTTCCCCTTTAGTTGCCACACATCTTCTCTTCCAGTTTGTTCCCTATCTACCTCATTCATTTCGGGCCCCAGCTCCAGAGTCTTCAGTTTTATCACAACCTTCCTTTAGTGTGTGTTGTACAGTCCTTCATGAAATTCAGATGCTGTACAACCACAATGTGTCCTTTGCTCACCTCACCAGTGACCCAGTCACAGAAATGAATCAGGTTTGTGTCAAAGACATCCAGCTGTGTGGTAGAGAAGAGTGGAGTCTTGACTAGTGCCCATGAGGTGCAGGTTTGACTAGCACTCCCAACTACTGAGAAATTAGCTGGAGGTACAGAAGATGAGCAATATTTTGGCCATTCAGGAGGAGGATACATTGTTCTGGTTAGTGTTGCAAACCTTAGTAAAGAGGTACAGCACCAGGTGTTTGTAGTATTCCACAAATTATGTCATTAAACATTGCATGCATGGACGTAAGGTTAGATACAGGGGATTAAAACAAAAGAAAAAAATCTCCATGGCAGGAGGGCTTTGTTTTACTGGCTTAACCCACCAGCTGTTTCTCTCAGGAATGGGTGTGCCCAGTGTGAATGACAAGCCTAATGCCTGTGATGTAGTATGCAAATGATGCATGATTGGTATGCCATGCAGATTTGCCTGTGACATCAATGTAGTTTGACATCAAATTTGGTTTATTTACACGTGTGGGGGGGGGGTGCAGGGGCTTGGCCCCAATGCAAAAGTAAAGGGAAAAAGTCCTGTGATATCATGCATACATTGCTGGTTGATTGACACAGGAAATCTAGGCAATTGGGGAATATAGCAGTGTAAAAGTTTATCATGATTATTTTTTTCTGATTTGTTTTTACTTTAAAGATACACATCAGATTTGTATTAGTTATCAGGCCTTTGGGGAAGAAGCCAAGACTAGTTGTTAGGGAAAAGGCCAGCGACTTATGCTATTTTCCCTTCTGTAGTTTGGGTTATGTAAAAAGGAGCAAGGCAAACTCGTGTGCAAATTTTCTCAACAGACTTGTGGGACTGAGATATATGCTTATTTCACATTCTGTGTCCCCATGTACCTGTCCTTCTGACTAGCTATTTGTCAAGCTAATTATTTTATAACAGTGGAGATATGGAGCTGGATTGGAACTGATGGCATAATTGTCAACTACTTTGATTTAGGTACTGAGATATGATTTTGGCACTCACAGTTAGTCTTGCTTCCTCTGCATTTACTGATTTTATTCATAAAGTTAGAACCTGCAGTTGGAACATACTTTATTAAATAAATTAAATAAGCCATTTCTACCAATTCAGTCCACAATGATGTGCCAGATAATCACAAATTTCAGGAGATACCAACCAAAATATGAGGCACAAATCTCAACATTCTGTAAAGTTTTGGACACTTAAAAAGTTTGAACTAAGCCTATATAAAGATACCATGTCATCACTAACTTTTAAAGATTCTAGTACGGGAGGAATGTCTGCTGTGAAAAATAAAGTACTTTTGTTTCTGGCCTTCTGGTTTGATTTCAGTGGTATGACTATTGTCATCCATGGCAACATTTACAAAAGGGAAACAATGATTGTATGCATTGATTGATGCAAAAGAATAACATTTACACAAATCCTGTCATTTTAATAACTTTCTAAGTTTTTAAGATCAGCATTTAAAATCTGTCCATTTTTTGGGCCTTATTACTAACAAGTCCACAGCTTTCTGCATGCTGACAATCCCAGATGAATATTCATGCGGATGAGTTTATTTATTTATTTTATTTTTATTTTATTTTATTTTACATTTGTTGACAGGGCGTGTCCGACTGGGCACAAGCCCTTTTTCAGAGGAGGCCAGGGGAGAAAAACTCCAAGATAGCTCAAATGGTGTAGTGGTACATTGCTCTGACGTATGTACATAAAAAGTATTGCAACTGAGACATTCAACATTGGAATCAAAATTTTATTCATGCATTTAGTAAAATGTCACCTGGTTCTATGTTTTGGGTGGGCCTTGCTACTGCTCATTCTGTGGGTTAAGACGGTAAAACAAAGCAGGCAGAAGGATAATGTTCCTTTCCAGCTTCAAACAAGAGATTAAGGTATGAGTTCAAAAGTTAGTTTAGGGCCCCACAGATTGAGGAAGGGCACAAGGAGCAGCTGCCAGTAGATATTCATAAAGAAAAAATGTTAAAATCTAATTGTTTTTCTCTCAAATTTTATATGGCCACAAACAGAGCTATTTCGTGATGGGAAGAAAATTAGAAATTAGTATTTTGAAACTCCATACTTCCCTGAGAAATGGCTTCCACAACCTCCCTAATCAGGGAAATGAAATTAAGAAAACTGCAAGTACAGGTTTCTTTCATGGCCCACTCCATTCCATGGAGACCCACCAGTCTCCAGCCCAGTGTAGGATGTAACTCTACAAGATACACAACACTGCAGCACTTTACATAACTGTAAATTCTGAAAAACAAACAGCTGTATTTAAACCTCACCTGTTTTATTCTGCCATATTAAATGACTGATGTGATGGCTGTATTTTGTAATGTCTGACTTGCCAAACTTAGTATTAAACATATATAGTCATGGATTTGTATTTTTTTTCTTTAGATTTGCTACACTTTTTGCTATGGTAATCAACAGTTACAATATTCTCATATTGTTTCCTTCCCTTGCTTGACAGCTTTTTCCTATTATGTTCATTTACAGTAATTTTCTTATCTCTGCTTTTCTAACTTGGGTTATCTTAATGGGCCAGCATAAGCAGTTAAGTAGCAGTTCAGTTTATTTAGTGCATCCGCAGTACAGCTGATCTCTTAATCAATGAAATCCATAGATTCTAATATGCAACAAGTTTTTGTTAAGCAATGACAGGCATCCCTAGTTGTAGTAATGGTTCTTTAGTTAAAAAAGAACAAGCACAGGAATCTGTCTAGTTCCAACCTCATCACCGTGTTGAGGAAAAAAATAAAAAAACAAAACAGAGAATCTAATGGTCTTATGTTTCAAATTTACGTTTAACAAATGAAAACACACATTCAAAATACAGATTTTTTTCTTGCCATTATTACCATGTAGTATTGATACACTTCCCCTTTTACCATACTGGTAGACACTCATGCACACACCTGCACACTTTTATACATTACTAGCTTAATTCATCCACTGTTTTCTGTATTTTTGTGTGGTTTTTCCTACTAGTTTTCCCTGTATAAACATGTTTTGGGGGCTGTAAACATGAATAATGTCATGATAGTTTTTTTCTTAACTGCATAGCAGATATTTTTTTCTGAGTTATTAATAATTTAGTTTTTATACACACTAATACACATAGATGGATTATGTTTATGGTTAGATAACTAAAACCTGACATATTTAACATTGTTAAAATATTTCTGATTATTTTGTCGCTTGTCTGTGACGATTCGAATAAAGGCTTGTTGCTTTGGAACACTACCTGGGTTTCATGATTTTTGGAAATTATTGTGACTGAGCTCATCAACGAAGTTTTTAAGACCACTAGTTTGTTTTTTAAGGTTCTCTAGTTAGTAACCTAGGCAACAGGAAGTGTTTATAGCTTCTCAGATGTCTGTTAGCTGTCAGCTGTCATGGATACCACACTATAGGCTTTCAAACCTTAATTACAGCAGGCAGTAAAATTTATAGATAGAACTGTATAGTGGAAAAATGATTCAGCAATGAATGGAAAAAATGGAAACTTTTCTCCAGAACAACTTCCTGAAAAACTGGAATTCCTTTAACAATGAAAGCCTTTATTTAGGAGAATAAGGACCGGAAAACTGCAGGGGACTTTTTTTTCCATATTACAAACTGAAATTTCTATAGCAAGCACTAAGTCAGATAGGCTCAAAGTATGTGGCAAAACAGGAGTCAGAGATATATTTAGTCATATTTTGCTTTCCTATACCATGCTAAAATGCTAAAACAAATACAGCTTTATGTGTGACATTTCGTTACTATAAATTATTTTAATATTTTATAAGACCAGCAGATTATAACACAGTAAGTCTTTTCAGTTATCAGTAATTATTTATTCCATTGCAAGGGCAGGGTGAGCCAAATAATATACACAGAAACAACGAATGCAAAGAAGGATCTATCCAGGATTAGATGGCAGCTAATTATTGGCACTACACAGACACAGGCACAGAAAAGCCTGCATGCATGTACACACGCAAACACACGCACACGCATGCACACACTCACGCGCACACACACACACACACACACACACACACACACACACACACACACACACACACACACACACACACACACACACACACACACACACACACACACACACACACACACACACACACACACACACACACACACACACACTCTCTCTCTCTAACCAGACAAACCCAGAGCAGTATAAGGATAGACATATAAAGCTATGTCCAACCCAGAATTAATGGGCATGCTCCACCTCAGTAAATCTAAATCCCTTAGAGTCACGCGCTCGAGGGACTTGAATCTCAGCACAGAAATAAATAGAACATGCTGGAGGGACAGATTCATAACCCAGGGGCTCCCTTCGCTCTGGAATAGAATTCCAATTCATGTCAGGCAGAGCACCTCACTGACTCTCTTCAAGAAGAATCTTGATGAGTGGATGGGGGATCATAGGTTTGTCTCGGGGATTACTTCCGTGTCACTATTAGACAGAGGCACAGTAAACTAAACTTTAAAGAGGGCACAGTATACTCAAATCTAGGGGTGGTGTAAGCCAAACACAATCGGGCTAGGCTTATAAATGCCCCAGGGCAGATAGCCTAGTATGAACTTATGAACCTATGAACCTATAGACAATCTAAGCAGCATGTCTTTGAAAGAAGATAAAACAACAGTATACAAGGAGAAACTCCAGGCATATTTTGGGGCATTTGCACATACCACTTTATCAATAACCAATGTCAGACCTGAATACTAGATTTAGACCTCGGAACTATGAGACAGTAGAAGTTATACAGAAGTGTCATTGGTATAAAAGGTTATATCTGTACATTTGAGAATCAGAAAGTACATTTGTGTAAGTAAACTTACCATAATAGTATATGTTCAAATGATCACTCCTGCAGTAGCCTTAGCTAAATGGGTTATATCCTGTCAAGAATATAACAGCAGGCCTGCTTCCAAAGCTTCAGGACACCTTCAATGAACCAAAACCATCAGTCAGCTCATGCAGAGCTGACTAAAAAGACACGTTCGAGCACTAAGCCCTTCATAGCTTTCATGTAAACAGGGAGAGGGAGACTGAGCCTAAAAGCACAATGCTAGAATTAACAAAATATAAATGAGCATACCCTGGCATAAAAACACACCAAACAACAAAGGAATGCAAGAAGGGTGCAGCTACTGCAGCAGTGATGAATAGTAACCAGTAAGACTATTACTTTTTTGTTATACTCACCATAATACAACTATTCCAGGCAGGGTTAAGACCACTCTACCAGGGCCTTGACTTTATCTATGGCTTTTTGTTAAGAGTTGGATTCTAGAAATATGCTAGAAACTGTTACTTGGTCATCTTTACATATCTTTACAAAGTATTATAAACTTGATTTCTTCTCTATGTCCAGGTTAGGCTTTGCTAGGACCATTCTCCAGGAACTCCTGGACTCTTCTCCTTCCACCTCCCAAATTTGTAAGTTAAGGTAATCTACCCATACAGCTAAGGCTACTGTAACAGTGACCAATATGATGAACAAAGCACAGTTGTGCAAGTAAACTTACAAAGTATATAATTTTTTTTCCTAACCTAGTTGCATTATTTTCTAATTCAAATTGTAACACATTTATAAGCTATATTTAAACTGTAAAATCTGCAGCAGAAAAATGCAGTATGAAATTGCATTTATAATATATCTTAACACTGACAGCAAAATTGCATTTTTTTCTTCATGTAATATAGAGAAAGATCATGTATACAATCTGAAACTTTATTCCACAGCAGTTGAATGAAGCTTATCACTCATTTGGTATATCCCTCAGCAAGGCCCGCCACTCATTCCTCTCAGCCTCTTACAGCAAGAAATCTGGAGAAAGCCATAAATAATGGGAGACAAAGGCCCAAAAATAGGGACCCTTTTTAAATATTGCTCTTATAGACTTAGAAAGTTGATAGAATAATATGTTTTGCATTAGCATGAATTTTCTGACGGGTATGAAGTCTGAAACTCATGTCTGTCATCAGTTTCTGACTTCAACCCTCAATGATTTCCAACAATCTGCCAGAAAAAACACAATTTCTTGAGAAACAGACCAACAATATGAGACAAAATTGTGCCATTCTGCAAAAATCTGTACAACTGAGAGATATGCCACCAATCAAACACTTTCATTCTTTCTAACTGGCATAATAATAACTATTGTCCCAAATAAATGCAAACTAGTTGAACATTACCAAATTATTTTAGTTATTAAAACCAAATGCTGTCATACTGGTCCTTTAAGTCACCTAAACCACCACCACCATTTCAGGCTATTAGATGTATACTGGACTCTGATAGATAGTGGCTGACTATGTGACATCTTGATTAGAGCTCACCCAGTGTGAAAACCAAGAGATTGCTAAAACGCTAGTAAAAGTTATCAGTATGAGTTAATTTTAGTTACTGGTTAGTAATTACGCTGTACTGATGCCAGCAAAGAAGACATTTGGAAAAAGTAAGGAAAATCAACCAAAAACAAATAGATAAAGCTCTGGCTTGGAAGAACCTTACAACTGTTCAGCAAAAAGCAGGTCATGTTGTTGCATTAGTACATGAGATGGCTTCCGGTAAATTAGAGGAAAAATACATCAAAAATGTTTTATACATTTGTTAACTAGGTAAGCCAAGTGCACATAAATATCCCTTTACTGGAGTGACCCAAGAGCACTGTCTGGGTAAGTGACTTGCTCAAAATCACAGAGTAGACAAATGGAGGTGGAAGAAGCCAAACCCAAACCCTGGGTGCAGGAAACAACTCACTGATAGTTTAAAGCGCTTTCAGAGGTATTTTAAGTAAATAAGACACCGAAGGAATATTTAATTCAAATGATAAAAGGATGGAAAATAAATAAGCAGCCATTCAGATGAGCTGATAAAACTGTAAACATCAGAAACTGAAATGAAGGAAAAGACTGGCTGAGTATGAGGTTTCTTAAGAAGAGCTTTTTCAAAAAGTAGCAGAGAAAAGCTGAAACTTTTTTTGTTATACAAGAAAAACTGGGAGGAATAGATTCCATTAATTTCATGAATGTATGAGTAAGCAACTGGACTGGTGTTCCACAACAGAATTTGTTAACCGAGAGGGCAAATTGTATGTACACTCCAAATCTGTCCATCAGAAAGCAGCCAAGACCTGTATTTATAAAGAAGCAATTAAACCATCAGAAAAAGGTGGTCCTAACAAAACTGTGGAAGAATGGAAAAGTATTAAAATTGGGGAAACCAGAGTATTTGTGTAAAATAATTATTCACTGTACACCAAGCAAAAGAAAAGCAAACTTATCAAGGATGTCATGGCAGACGGCACAGTCAAGCTGCTATACCCAGCTGTCTCCAGAATATTTTTTACTGATGCATCCAAATAATTTTTTGGATACTGGACAGGCTATGGGGAAAATAAAAAAAAGTTTAACCAACAGAAGTTGAGACAGTAAGTTAAAGGGGGCTCTGTTTCTCAATCTTCTGATAATACAAAAGACAGACTTTGCCAGTGAAACTATTTCCTCTCTTCCAAAGGAAAATAGTTGAGAATCAGAGAAAAACCCAGGAGGTGATTGGAAGAATCAAGTACCCTGGACTTGAATCAGGGACCAGCGTTGACAGATCAATAAGATTAGCAAGAAGGACTTCCAAAATGGCTGCACATTGAGTGACAGCTTATTTCTAGCTCTTCCAGTATGAAAACAGAAACCCCATAGAGAAGATCAGTAGACTTGTGTTTATGGTTAAATTTCAGTAACTGGTAGTAAGTGCACTGTCTGGATGTCAGGAATAAAGAAATACAGAAGACCTGAAAAAATCAACTACAAAAAGTGATGAAGAAACACTGACTGGAGAAAGTTCTGCAGCTGTTCAGCAAAAAGCCATGCAACCTTCAGACATGACTTCCAATAACCTACAGGAAGATATAAGACAACTGCATACAGACCTGGTTAAAATAAACAAAACACTGATGGACTATATCAATACAAACAACAAAAGGCTAGAAAAATGGAAGAAGCTTTACACAGATATTCAGATGAGATGATAAAGCTGAAAAAAGCAGAGGTTGAAATGAAGAAAAGGCTAGCTGAATATGAGACTGCTCAGGAAGAGATGTTTCAAAAAATAATAGAATTAGAGGACAGAGCATGTACGGAAAACTTGAGATTTTCAGCTATACCAGAGAAGCTGGAAGGAATAGACTGCATTAATTTTATGAAAGCACAAATAAGCAACTGGACTGGTATTCCATAGCAGGAGCTGTTAGCTGAAAGGGCACATTGTGTGTATGCTCCAAACCTAGCTATAAAAAAGCAACCTAGACCTTTAATGGTTCTAGATCAATGTGTGTGTGTATCTCTTTAAGAAGCTATCCAAGGACTTGCACAAGTGTATAAATAGTGAGCACGTGCAAGCCTGACTGCCATTTTGTAGTTAGCCATTGAGATGTAAGCATGAATGTATGTAAAGTCTGTCTGTTAATCAGTTTGTTTACATTTTATGATGCTAGTATCCATCCTGCTGTGTTTCTATGTAATAAACCATGTAAACAAACTACCCCGCCTGCCCGTCATTTGTATTTAGAGGGACGAGCGACATGGTGTCAGAAGAGGCATGGCTAAAATGGCTTGTTGCCAGAAAGAGTTCCAGTTTCTGTAATTTGAATTTGAGAGGGATCTGGTTAGTGTTGGAGGAATATACAGGAGTGGTTTATCCCTACTGCACTTATAATTCACAAAACAGGTCAGAAACGAATTTCGTATGTTAAAACTTGCTCAAATAATTTCTTATTCCCAAAAAATGAAAAGAAGTATACAGAATGCTCTAAATGATATTATTACACCTCAGAGACCATTTGAAAATGGGACTGCTTTCATTTAACAAGGAAGTCTACCATGTTAGCTTAAAAGACCACTATTCTGGTTTTGCCCAGTCTATTTTTTCTGACTATGCTGATCTCTTAGATGACAAACTAGGCAAGCTTGCAGTTGTGTACTCCATGTAGTTAGACCCAGATGTCAGCCCAGTTGTCAGGCCAGCCCAAAAAGTCCCAATAGCTATGCAGAACAGAGTCAAAGCCGAACTAGATATAATGGTGCAACAAGGTGCGATTTGTCCAGTTGGTTCATCTACTCCAACTGAATAGATATTGTCCATGGTGCTAGCTCATAAGAAAAATTCAAATGACATCAGAATATGTATTGATCCACGAGATTTGAACAAGGTACTGAAAATACCTCATCATTCAATGTGTACAGTCAAAGAAGTAACTGCTCGTATGCCAAATGCCACTGTTTTATTGTCTTAGATGCAAAGAGTTCATTTTGGCAAATTTTGCTTGACAAGAAATCTTCGTTGTTAACCACTTTCAGTACTCCATTTGGAAAGTACAAATTTCTGAGAATGCCATATGCAATAAATTCTGCAAGTGACGTCTTTCAGCGTGCAATGGATCAAATTTTTTCTAGGTATCCTTGTGCTAGGGTCTATATTGAATCAGCGAACACTTAAAAAAGCGAACGTTGATTCATCAACCCTATTTGACCTAACGCTGAAAATCCCGAACACTTGGAACAGCAATTTTTTTCTTAGAGAAAAAAATTGCTGGGCCAATTTCAGGAGTTTGCCATTTCCTTCACGGTGGTGTGATCTCAGACTTGGTATATTTAAGTAGGGGGGGTGTGGGGCGAAGCCCCCCACATTAAAAACTGTTTTAAGTTTTTTTTTTTTTTTTTTTTTGGTGGAACATTGATTTTTTCCCTGGGAAAAAAATCGCTGTTCCGAGCATTCAGGATTTTCAGCGTTCAGTGAACTAGGATCGATCAATCAGCGGTTGCTTTTACCAAGTGTTCACTGATTTAATATAGACCCTTGTGCTATTATAGTAGACGACATACTAGTTGGAGGTAATGGTGAAGATGAGCATGACAGAAACCACAGAAAATTTCTGGAAAGGGCACGTCAAATGAATCTTAAGCTGAATCCTCAGAAATACAAATTCAAGCTACGAGAAGTCACTTATGTTGGTCATTTATTTACCAGTTCAGGCTTACAACCAGACCTTTCTAAGCAAACAGCCACTCTTGAGATGCCAGCTCCAGACAATGTGCAAGCCCTGCAATGTTTACTTGGTATGGTCAATTACCTAGCCAAATTCATTTCGGGCTTGAGTCAAATATCAGCACCACTCTGAAAGCTAACACGTAAAGATGTATCCTGGTCATGGTTATTACAACACCAGGGAGCATTTGATGTCCTAAAACAGAAAATTGGCAGTCCACCTACTCTCAGATTCTTTGCCGTCCACAATAGAACCAAGAAGCTGTCCTCCAAAAAAAGGAAGCCAATCTCGCAGTCCCTTGTATAAACAAACTTTACAACAAAAGGAAGAAACTGTTGCAGAAAAGAGGAAAATCCCAGGATGCAAAAAACTCCCTTACCTCATAAAATCCTCCAAAGCTAGTTACAAAAATAAAATTGCCAAAGATTCCAAAGACAACCACAAGTCATTCTATAGCTATGTGAAGAATCTAAATGGCAGCGCTCAGATATGCTCTGAGCTACAACAGAATGGCATTAAATATACTGATCCCAAGGATATTGCCAATATCCTGGCAGATCGATTCAGTGCAAACTTCACCCCCCTCTCACCCCCTAAAGGGCCCATCTCAATACCGAAAGATTGACAAATTCCGGTAATAATGGCCACACAGGTAAAAAATGCACCCTCCAAAGCTAAGAATACAGCATCCATGGGACCAGACGACATCCCAGGCTATGTACTACATGAACTACAAAATGAACTGGCACCTCACCTAAGTGTCATGTTTAATCATAGCTTCACCTCAGGTTTCGTGCCCACTGAGTGGCGCACAGCTACAGTTATCCCACTCCACAAGGGGGGATCAAACTTGGATCCCAGGAACTACCAGTATCAGTCTGATGAGCTTGATCTGCAAGGCCATGTAACGTATTATCATAGAACTTATAAACAAAGACATTAGCAACCTTCAAACACTGGACCCCACACAGTTTGGGTTCGTTAAGGGCCGATCTTGTCTCCTGAACCTGATTTACTTCTTTGAATCAGTCTCTAGAGCTGTGGACAAGGGTATGGTGGTCCACACAGCCTATCTGGACCTCGCCAAAGCCTTCAACACCATCCCCCACTCTGGAATCATAGATAAACTTACTAAGCTGGGCATTAATCCCTACATCACTCAATGGGTTGCCAACTGGCTTACTAACACACCCCACACTGTAAAAGTAGCTGACTCCAAATCCAGCTCCAGACAAGTGACAAGTGGAGTACCTCAGGGTCCAGTCCTGGGACCACTCTTGTTTGGCATCTACTTCACTGAAGTACAGGCCAACACTAAGGGACTCTGGCTAACAAAGTTGCAGATGACTGCAAACTGGGAGCCATTATTGAATCCCCAAATGATGTGGATATTCTACAAAAGATCCTTAGAGAAACAGATGCTTGGTGCCAGAGCCATGGGCTCAAGCTCAATGGCAAGAAATGTACAGGTATCCCCTTTGGGAAAAAACATGTACCTGTGAATTACCACATAGGTGGCAGTTCACTAAACACCGAAAGTGTGATAAAAGACTTGGGGACACAGGTGGACGGTGGCCTCACGTTCGATAACCACATCACCACAACAGTCAGGAAATCCTTCTATGTGGCACACCTCAGTACTAAGGGCTTTTCATCCAGAAAAAAGAAAGTCATTGTCCCACTGTACTCATCCCTCATTAGACCCATTATAGAATACAACGCCCCTTTTGGTATGTACCTTTCAAGACATCTGCAACAACTGGAAAGGCCATGGAAATAGCTCACTAAAAGAATCACAGGCCTAAAGCAGATACCCTATGCTGACCATCCAAAAAAACTCCACCTATACTCTGTCGCATATCGTCTACTCAGAGGCGATCTCTGCTTAACATACAAGGCCATGTCAAACCAATTACACATTACTAGAGCCAATAACACTGCTGGAGAAGCACTATTCTTCAGCGCTATAACCAAATTATGGAACACCCTCCCCCCCACAATAACCTCTCTACCATTATGCACCCACTTCAAAGCTTTACTTAAAGCGCACCTAAAAACATGCTGGCTATGCTCTTGTAACTCTCCCCTCTAACTTCTCCCACTCCATCTACCCTCTACCTCTCTTCCACCCCACAAACTACCTTTGATTACAGCAAGCTCTGATACTTCCATGCCTATCTACTTATTATATGCCAGTAACTTCTTATTGTAACAATTGTAAATATCTGCTATGACTTCATGGATAGAACAGATGCTAGTTATCTACTGAATGTACTATGTTCTTCATCTGTAATCATGGTTGTAATATTTTAATTACTAGGATTCTTCATCTGTAACTATGTCTGTAATATTTTAATTTGTGGAGCTTTTCTCCCCGGGCCTCCGCTGAAAATGGACCTGCGTCCAGTCGGACATTCCCGGTCAACAAATGTAAATTAAATAAATAAAATAAATAAGCCCAGATCTGTTGGACAAGCTACACTTAAAGAAATCCCAATCCCTCAGAGACACACGCTCCAGGGATCTAAACCTTGTCATCACAATGAACAAAACATGCTGGAGAGATAGGTTCCTGACCCAGCGACTCCCCAGACTCTGGAATAGACTGCCCATACATGTCAAGCAGAGCGCCTCTTTGGCCCTCTTCAAAAGGAACCTTGATGATTGGATGGGAGATAGGAAATTCACCCCGGGGATCATGTCAGTCACCCTGCTAGACAGGAGTCCAGGGAAGTAAATACCGTGGGAAGAAATAGCCAAGGAATTGTTATGGCTAGGCTTGTATACGCCCTAGGGCCGATAGTCTAGTATCAACCTATGAACATATGAACAAGCCAGTTACTCTTTCATGTGATGCTTCAAATTTTGGTCTTGGTGCAGTCATTCTACAAGAGGGTCAACCTGTTGCCTATGAGTCCAGAACCCTTACCCAAAATGAAATGCAGTATGATAGATAGAGAAAGAACTTTTGGTAATTGTGTTTGCATGTTCAAAGTTCCATGATTATGTTTATGGTAGACCTATCCAGATTGAAACAGACCACCAACTTCTAGTCACCATTTTGAGAAAGCCTATGCATACAGTTCCAGCCAGATTGCAACGCATGAGGCTGAGATTGCAAAAGTATCATTTCAGTCTTGTCTACAAGAAAGACAAACTTCTTTATATTGCTGATACATTATCCAGATCACCCAGAAACTCCACTGAACAGCACGAGAATGAGCAATTTGATTTTGAAATTATGGAAGTGAGAAATTTTTCTTCCACACATCTTGATGAGCTTAGATCTCCTACAACATCCAGTTTTACAGAAGCTCAACCACTTTATCAAAGAAGGATGGCCATCATAGCAATCTAGCTTACCTCAAGAAGTATAACCTTATTTTCTGTACAGAGATGTGATTTTGTCTGACAAGGGTATCGTCATGAAAGGTCCAAAAGTTATTGTTCCAAAGTCTTTGCAACAGGAGGCCATTACTATCTTGCATCATGGCCACCCAGAAGCAGACTCTACCAAAAGAAGGGGCGAGAGAAAAAAGAAGTTATGTACTCACCATAACATTCCATGTGTGTTGCCATCTCGCCTTCATTGTTAGTAGGTTGGGTTCGGAACTGATCCTTGGTTCCGACTCAGCCTATACAAAAGCTCGAGTTCTTCCACTAGCTTGTAGCTAAAACCTTATCCCATCCTGCACTAGGAAAGCTCCCCAGATCTTGTTTGCAGATTTAACTAAGATACTAAATAAAAGTCACTGAGTACCTTATAGGGCAATCAAAAAGGTCAGAGAACATTAATAGCCGGTTGCATCGGCTCGATCTTCCAAGAGCAAAGGGCTGGTGGAAGGAGGGTGTTATGTAAGAATGAAGGCAAGATAGACACCACACATGAAGCGTTGTGGTGAGTACATAACTACTTTATTTGATGTTGTCCTATCTCGCCTTCATTCTTAGTAAGTTGGGACAGTACCCTAGCACAGTCTTTCTTGGGTGGCTCAAGGGAGAATATTATTCAGAACAGTGGACCCAAAGGAAGCCCTGTTCCTGGAGGCCAAATCAACTTTGTAATGAGTGATAAAGCTATGAGGCCTTGCCCATGTTGCTGCAGCACAAATGGTATCAACAGGTAGTCTCACCCAAAAGGCAGAAGAGGTTGTAATGGCTCTTGTAAAATGGCCTTTTACTTTATGGGAAAGTTTTTTGTTTTGAGATTTATAAGCAAATGAATACAATCTGATAACCATCTCAAAAGTGCAACTTTAGACACAGGAGCACCCTTCTTTGAGTCTGAAAAGAATACAAATAATTGGTCAAATTTTCTGAAGTCCTTTGTCCTATGTAAGTAGAAACTTAATTGTCTATGTACATCCAGTTGGTGCAATATATATTCTGCCTTATTCTCATAGTTGGAGAAAAAAACTGTTAGTTCTATGGATTGGTTCAAATTAGATTCTGAGCATACTTTTGGTAGAAAGGATGGGTTTGTTCATAGGGATACTCTGTCTTTGTGGAAAAGCATGTAGGGGGCTTTATTGACAACGCTTGTAGTTCTGAAACTCTTTTAGCTAAAGTAATAGCTATCTAAAGAATCATTTTCCACGTCAAATACTTGAGATCGCAGGGTGATGCAGGCTCAAAAGGGGAAGAATCAAACAGGATAAGACAAAATTCAAGTCCCATGGTACGGCAGGGGCTTTAACAGGTAGTCTTAATAAAAGAGTACCTTTAAGAAAGGCTTTGCAAAGTCTGTGGGACATCACATTGGGGCCTAATTCACATAAATGGAAATTAGATATCGCTGCTAACTGAACTTGAATAATAGCTGCAGCTGTGCCTTCATTAAATAGCTTTGCTAAGAATTCGAGAATGGAATATATTGCAGCAGAGAAGGGATCAATGTGATTACTCAAGGTCCATGAAGAAAATCTTTTCCATTTGTTTCTATATAACTTTCTTGTTGAAGCCTTGTGAGATGAGATCAGGATATGTTTTACTGACAGAGAAAGGTTAGGGAGCTTGGCTATGGTTGGAATCAGAGCAGCCAAGCTGGCAATTTGAGGGTCTGAAGGGAGGGGTGGAGAGTCCCTGATGCATGAGTCAGGAGGTCTGGAACTGGGTCCAGAATCCATGGCTACTCCTGGAGATGACGCCACAAGAAAGGGGACCAGATTTGACAAGGCCAGTATGGAGCAATGAGTATCAAGTTCCTTCCCAAGCAACTGGCTTTCTGAAGAATTCTGGGTATCAACGGAAAGGGAGGAAAGGCATACAGGAGACTCGAGGGCCAATCGTGGACAAGTGTATCCCTTGGTGACTCCCCCGGAGGGGGAATCAGGGCAAAGTTGTTGCTGAATTTGGTGTTTATGGATGAAGCAAAAAGGTCACAGCAAGGCTGGCCCTCATTTCCTGTTTTAGGGACTACCCATGAGGCATCAGAATAGCTCTGCTGAGTTTGTCTGCTATCACAATGGATTTCCCCGAGATGTGAATTGCTACCAGAAAACCTTGGGAGGAGGTCGTCCACTGCCATACTCCCAGGCCTCCTGACAAAGGGAGTAAGATCTTTTTCCTCCTTATTTGTTTATGTACCACACAAATGGCATGTTGTCTGTTTGTATTGCAATAGTTCCCAGCGGAAGAGAGTCCTGGAATGCTTGCAATGCTAAAAGCACTGCTCTCATATCTAGGACACTGATGTGCAAATGGGCCTCGTGATCCTGCCAAGTGCCTTGGACTGTGTTTCCCAGATAATGCCCCCCCCCCCCCCCCCATCTGAGAAGCATCTGTGGTCACTGTGGCTAATGGTTGTGGAAGTACAAAGGGTCGACCTAAAGTTACACGAGTGGAGCAAAGCCACTAATGAAGGTCTCTCTTGCAAGATTCCATTATCAGTATTTGGTGGGACATGGGTAGTTCCTGCATGGACCACTGAGTGAACAGTCACCACTGTAGAATTCTCATGTGCAGATGTGCTAATGGAATCAGGGTTACTGCTGCTGCCGTGGTTCCCAAAACTTTCAGAACTGTCCTTGCTTGTACTTTCTTCTTGGAAAGAATGCTTAGGACTTGACATCATAGAACTTGAACCCTTTCTAAAGGACGTTTGGCCATCATTTCTGTTGTATCCAAATCTGCTCCTATAAAAACGATCCTCTGAGATGGCAACAAGGCAGATTTCTCATAGTTTATTTTGATTCCTAGGTGAGAGCAGAGATGCAAGGTGGCATTTCTCGCTTTCATTATTAGATGCTCGGTGCCAGTCGTCTAGGTACGGAAGCAATCGGAATCCTAGGCGACTACTGCCATACACTTGATGAACACTCTGAGGGCTGTAGTGAGGCCAAAGGGCAAAGCTAAAAACTGTTAGTGACTGGGTCCCAGCCAAAAGTGCAGATGCCTCCTGGATCACATGTCCATTTTTATGTGGTAGTATGCATCCTGCAGGTCTATAGAGCACATCCAACTGTCTAGTCCCAGAAAAGGGAGTATTGACTACAGTTTTACCATCCAGAACTTTGACTTTCTTACTGATTTGTTTAATTTGCTGAGATCCAGGATGGGTCTCCAGTCCCCCATTTTCTTTGGAATTAAAAAGAATTTTGAGTAAGTTCCAGATCCTACTTGGTCTGCAGGGACTGTCTGGATGATTCTTTTGTCTAGCAACTTTTAAATTTCTAGAGTTGCCTGTTCCCAACCACATTTTTCCTCCTTTTTGATCTTTTGGATAAGGTCTGGTAGTAAGGGAAAAACGGACTCTTATGGGAGTCTTTCATTCTTGTTCACGCCTGGTTAGTGTGTCTTTGACTTTTGGCTCAGACAAAGATGATCCATGGAAAGGGGCATTCACAAAGGAAGATTTAAAGGGCTCCATGAAGTCACACAAGCACATCCAGGAATGTCTCCTTAGGGAAATTCCTGAACCCACTGCTCTGCTCGCTCCATCCGTTGCATATGAAATAAGTCTCATGGAGGAATTGACCACTGAATTTAAGGTGGAGAGCTGAGAGGAAACCTTCTCTGATACTCCTTCAGCTACTAAACCTTGGAGGGTATCTCCTAGCTCCTTCAGGTGATCTCTTTGAAGTCTAGTTAAGTGAGTCTGGTAATTCAGTGATCTAAGTGCAAAAGCCACTGAAGAAAAGATGTGCTTTCAATATCTGTCCATTGTATGAGACTCTTTGTTCGGTGGATGGACAGAAGAGAACATCTCTGAGAGTTCCTTCTTGGTGGCTGCCGCCACCACCATAGCATCAACTGGGACTCCTTTGTTTAGAAAATGTTTGTTCATTGGTGATGTGATGAATTTATCTGCCCTCCGAGGAACAGGTTTCACTGAATCTGGAGACTCCCACACCTTTTGACAAACTAGGTCCATCAGTTCATCGAAAGGCAGAGACACCCAAGGGGCAGAAGACTGAGACCCAAAGGCCTTCAGGTATAGACTCCTCCTCAGAATGGTTGATGGACTTCCAGCCACCTCTCTGTTTTAGTATCTCAGACATCCTCAGAAGGCAACTGTGGTGACCCTTCTGAATCATCAAGGTCTGTATCAGATGTGATGGACTCCTCTGGGAGTCTAAATGCTTCCTCTTACATAGCTTCTTCTGAGGGACCACCTTAGAAGGGTATTCTGGAGAGGTTTTGGAAGAGAGGGGGTCACCCAATGGGGCATCCTTAGACCTAGGGTCTCCACATCTCTGTGGATGTAGTGGTACCGAGACAGACACAGGTGCCTTTTGGGGGAAGAATGTCCCGACCTGAGACTGTTTCTGTCTGTGGAGATATTGCTCTCCTCTACACCTGGTCCGAGGAAACTCCCGGCTCCAAAGAACCAAAGGTAATCCTTGGAAAAAGGGGGTCCACTCCTAGGCTGAGGTAGGAGCCGAGCTCACCCGAGCCAATGCCCAGAGAGGCAAGTTCGGATCTGACAACTGCCCGATCTGACTCCCCTCCCCAGACCTGACTGTAGAGCATCAGCTCTTAGACTTTTCGAGTTCAGATGGAACCAAGGACATCAGAGCAATAGTTTGACCCGAAAATCCTCTGATAGGTCTTTGTTCTGATAGTTCCACTACAATTAGTTCTGGACATTCTGGCTCTGAGGTCCAAGATCGGATCAGAGGAGGACTCAACAGTGAAAGGGTAGGTTTGCTCGGTTCCGAAGCCCTCTGGGTTGGCTCCGACAACCATTTGATGAGCACCGGTGTCACTAACAGCCTCTGCACTAAACAATACACATAGCCATTGGACAGGCTCCTGGAAGATTGAGTGGAGGGAGCAGGAGATTTGCAGGACTGCAACAATGGAGACGTTAGAGTCAGAGATGCCGGTTCCAATTTGAGGAATTGGCTCAGCAAATGAAATTCCAACAGCACCGAAATTTAAGGAGCAAAGGTAGAAGGCTTCTTGGGCCCAACAGCCTTTGGATCCAAAGTTGAAACTTTTGGTAATTTTTTAGATGGCTCCAACTGAGCACATGAAAATGTGGACTGTGAAGGCTGCCAGCCAGCCAGATATCATTTGTGAATAGTAATAGGATTTGTATGCTTGCCTTAGAAATGTAAGGAAACTATATGTTCTGTACTGAGCTTCAAAATTGTAACCATAGTGCACCCTCCTGGAAAACAGCAGAAATGTGTATAAATTACATGCCTATGCAAATGTGTCAATGGTAAAGGCTGGAATATACAGAGTTAACTTGCAAACTCTAAGAAACTAAGTGGAACTTAATTATGACTCTATTATCTCTGTTTTGGCTCAAAGCAGACACAATGTCTAGAGTTGTAGACTCTCCTATCATCTGGAAACAAAGGTATTTACAGGTTTCCAAGGCAATTGTTTTACGACTTCCAGTTTCAGGCAAGCTTCTAAGACATTCAGGTCATAGCCTGCTATAGGTCCCCAACCATGTCCCAAGACTCTCAATCCTCATTCCCAAGCACCCTGGAAACTATTAGGGTCCAACCTAATACTCTTATACTAGGTGACTTCAACTACCCCTTAATCAAGTGGGAAAACTACTGATGCACCAATACACTGGCCCAATACTTCCTGGAATTCATGAATTCCAATGTCCTGAACCAGCTCATACTTACCCCCACTAAAGGAAGCAACATCTTTGACCAGGTTATTGCTAACATGGGCAACTGCTGCTCTACACCAATAGTCAACTCCTCCCTGATTAGATCCAACCACAAACTAATCACTATGGAAACCCACAAGTCACCCACACCCCCCCCACAAAGGTAACAGCCATGAAAAACTTCTCCAAAGCTGGCTTTGGGCTCCTAAAAACAGAAGTGGCTAACTTCTCGGCACCCAGGTCAATGGAAAATAGATGCATGACTGCCGAATCATACACCAATGTACTGTACGAACACATACATAAATGCATGGAACTAGCCATACCCAACAAAACCAAGATGCTCTCCTCCAAAAAAAGAAAGCCAATCTGATAGTCCCCTGCATTTAATAAACTCTACAACTGAAGGAAGAAACTGTTGCAGAAAAAGGTGAAGTCGCAAGACTGGAAAAACTCCCTTATTAACCTCAACAAAAAGTTGAGATCCCTCATCAAAACCGCTAAAGCCAGCTATGAAGGCAGAATTGCAATAGACACTAAAAACAACTACAAAGCCTTCTATAGGTTCATAGATTCATAGGTTCATAGTTATATCAAAAGTCTCCACGGCAATACCCAGGTTTGCTCTGAGTTACTGCACAATGGTACCTCTTATAAAGAGCCAACAGATATTGCCAACATACTGGCCGCCGGATTCAGTGCCAACTGTATCCCTTTCCCACCCCAAAGTACCAATCACAATACCAGAGGAATGCCAGACACCCAGCATTACTGCAGCACAGGTTAAAACCGCATTGTCCAAGGCCAAGAATACAGCTTCCATGGGACCCAACAATATATCTGGATGTGTTCTACATGAACTACAAAGTGAACTGGCACCACATCTGTGTGCCCTGTTCAATCACATCCTCACCTCAGGCTTTGTCCCTACCAAAAGGCACACTGCTACAGTCATCCCTCTCCATAAAAGGGGAGCAACTATAGGCCCTGAAAATTATAGCCCTATTAGCCAGATGAGTCTAATATATAAGGCTATGGAGAGCATCATCATAGACCTAATTAACAAGGATATAGGGAATCTCCAAACTCTAGATCCCACGCAATTTGGTTTTCTGAAAGGTAGATCATGCCTACTCAACCTGGTTGACTTCTATGAGTCAGTCACCAGAGCTGTGGATGAGGGCAAGGCAGTTCATACAGCCTACCTCAATCTGGCCAAGGCCTTTGATACCATCCATTCCCCACTCAGGAATTATTGATAAACTCACCAACTAGGCATCAACCCCTATATCAATAGGTAGGTTGCAAACTGGCTCACAGATAGAACCCACAGTGTGAAAGTAGCAGACTCCAAGTCAGACTGCCAACCAGTTAAGAGTGGAGTCCCACAGTTATCGGCCCTGGGTCCTCTCCTGTTTGGCATCTACTTCTCAGAAGTCCAAGCCAACACAGAAGGACTCTGGCTGACCATGTTCACAGATGACTGCAAGCTGGGTGCCATTGTTAACTCCCCAAGTGATGTAGACATCCTACAGAAAGGTCTCAATGAGACCAATAACTGGTGTTGAAACCATGGCCTTAAGCTTAATCCCAAAAAATGTTTTGTCACCCCTTTCGGGAAAAACTCCGTTCCCACTAATTACCACATTGATGGGAGCCCACTGAACACTGAAGGCATTATAGGAGATCTGGGAACACAGGTTAACAGTGACCTCTCCTTCAACCACCACATTGCCACTGTGGTCAGAAAGTCCTTCTATGTGGCACAGCTCATTACCAAGGGTTATTCATCCAGGAAGAAAGAGGTCATCATCTCTCTCTACTCTTCCCTCATTAGGTCAATCATCGAATATAATGCCCCATTTGGCATGTACCTTATTAGACACATACAACAGCTGGAAAGGCCACAATAGTACCTCATGAAGAGGATCCTAGGCATTACACATATGTTGTACATGGAAAGACTCAAAAAACTCCAGCTATTCTCTGTCTCATATTGTCTACTAAGAGGCGATCTCTGCTTGACTTACAAAGCCATGTCTGACCCAACTCTGTTAGAAATGCTACATCTAAAGAAATCCCAATCCCTCCACACCACACACTCCAGAGACCTCAACCTCATTACCACAATCAACAGAACATACTGGAGGGACAGGTTCATAACCCAGAGACTGCCCATGCTCTGGAATAGACTTCCCGTACATGTCAAGCAGAGCACCTCACTGGCCCTCTTCAAGAGAAATCTTGATGAGTGGATGAGAAATAGACATTTCACCCTGGGGATCTCTTCAGTGGTTGTACTTGATAGAGGCACTGGGAACTAACGTCAGGCGGCACGATGCCAGGGCACTTTTTTCTGCTAGGCTTGTAAAGGCTCCAGGGCCATTAGCCTAGTGCACAACTATGAACCTATGAACTTATAAGTGTCAGACTCTAAGAGATAACTATTTTTCATAGAGACATGTTAAATTCTGTTGGTATCTGTTTAGCCTGGGAACTAGATGCAGGTGTCAAATAGTGATGTAATCTATCTAACCCAGCAGTAATGTGTATTATTAATTTAAGAACTATATCAGACAAAGTCAGTGTGTTTTTATTTTGTTCTCAACCCATAAACATCTCTTCAGCACTTCTCATCTATATATGCCTGGCTCTGTAAGACACTTAGGGCATAGTATCTCTTAGAAATAAAGAGGAATATAGCAAGAGTAGTCTAAATGTTTTCTGTATTTCTGTGAGACTGTTCTGCAATGTTGTTTTAAAATATTTCCTGTGATTCTGAACTCTATTGTCACTTTGTTGAGTTAATGAGTATTGTCTTGTGTTTTTATTATTTATTATTAAATATATTTAAACCTTTTAATTGTGGCTGGTTTTGTATAGAGATATTTAAGCTCTTACAGTACTTGCATATGTATTTGGTGATACTGTACAGGCCACTCTAGAATAGCCTTAAAGGTTCTGGCCACACTTAAGTAGCTGATAAGTAAGTAGTGGTTGGTGCCAGTGATTATTACCCAGCGAGTGTCTGTGTGTTTGTATATAAATCAAATCTCAAAGTGTGTGTGTGTCAGCTACTTGGGCAGGGACACGAAGCGGTGGTGGAACAGAGAGGGTGCTGGTGGTTTTGGCTTGATCACTCGGCTGAGATCTTAACCCTATAGCTTTGCCAGTGGGGAGTCTTATTGGGGATCTGGAGAGAGAGGGAGAAACCAGCCCCAGACTGACTGTGATCCCTGTGTGCACTTAAGGGAAATTGTACTTTACTGTGTGTGTGTGTGTGTGTGTGTGTGTGTGTGTGTGTGTGTGTGTGTGTGTGTGTGTGTGTGTGTGTGTGTGTACCTGCCATCCTCCCAATGTGCAAGTCCCTGACTGGTGTTAGTGGTGAGGATTGAGGCTCCTTGATTACTGGGTCAGTGCACGGGCAATACAAGACCTTTTGCCCGACTTGTTCAACTTTGAAGAAGGGGACTGGCTGACTTTGAAGATCCTGACCTTCTTCTATTGCTTCAGAAGAAGGGGTCTTCAACAAGGCTCTCAGTATGAGTTTGTTTTTTCTTTCCAATAACACCCTGTGACTAAAAGAGTGACAGATAGCACAGGACTCTTGGAGGTGAACAGTTACAAGACAGTACATGCAAATGGTATGTCCATCAGCAATACACATTTTTTGACTACACTTGACACATATTTTAATCCCAGAGGGTTTAGCTTCCTTAGAATCCTTTGAAGACATTGTACTAGTCAGGAACAACAACAGGAAAGCAGCTAACAAACTATTGAAAATATGAAAATAAAACTATATAAAACTATATATATATATATATATATATATATATATATATATAAAAACTATATATATATATATATATATATATATATATATATATATATAGTCTACTACTACTACTTTTTTAACACTAAGAACAACAACGATCACGCCAAAAACACAAAGGGAAAGGTCCTCAAATTTAAAGGGGCTAAGGCAGCTCTCTAATTTAAACGAACCAGCCTATAGAGTTAAAGTAGGAAAATAGAAAAAGGAAAGAAAGCCCTCTAACTAAAACAGGCTTTTAAGAATTAAGTTTAAAGCCAGGCTAGGTGAAGAAAGGCCTTAAGGGAAAAAATGACAGCCAACAGCAATGACAACTCAGAAGAAAAAATGAAAGTACACACAATTCACTTAGTAAATATTAACTAACATAATCCAGTTAGAAAGTTAGAAATAGCTAACAATTTTCTAAAATATGAAGAGGAAAAATCTACTTAGCCACAGCCAGTAGGAAGAGCACCTAATCTTGTTTAGTGGCAAACGAGATCTGGGAAGCTTTCCTAGTGCATGATGGGATAAGGTTTTAGCCACGAGGTAGTGGAATACCTTGACTTTTTGTATAGGCCGAGTCGGAACCGAGGATCGGTTCCACACCCAACCTGCTAACAATGAAGGTGAGACAGGACAACACCACATCTAGTATTTTGGCCTTCTATGTCACAAGATATTAAGAGAGTATTTTCATCTTGTTCTGTGTGTAACAGGACTAAGTCACATCAACAGAAAGAACCACTTCAGCTAAACCAGATTCCCGGACAACCATGGATGAGTCTGCACTATGTTATTTCTGACACTGGCACACAGTTTGCCAACAGTTCAAAAGATTTGCCAAAGAGTGGGACTTTACTTTGTTATGAGGAGTTCAGAATATCCGCAGTCAAATGGTTTGGCAGAAAGTGCAGGTCAAAGTGCAAAGCAGTTACTAGAGAAGTCAAAACGAGACAATAGTGATGTTTTCCTGAATATTTTAAATTCTTAGAAACATTCCTTGTGATAAACATCTTGGTTCACCTGCTCAGAGACTTCTGTCAAGACAAACCAGAACCACATTACCAGTCAGTAGTCATTTGTTGGTTCTATGTGTCAAAAACAAAAGGTCAGTGGAAAAACAATCTGTTGAAGAAGCTTTTAGCCAAGAAGTCCTATTATGATAAGACCAGCATACTGTTCAATCCATTACGAGAGGGAGAAGTAGTAAGGATGCAAACATCCAAAGGTTATGATTGGACTGGAGTCATGAAGAATATTTGCCCAGAACCAAGATCGTACATTGTGTAATCACAAGGAGTAGAGTTTAGACAGAACTGGAAACAGTGAATACCAGTGTCCGAGCTTATACCACAGCACATAGCCTGTGAGAAAGACTCTTTATTTCAGACTGAGTTGTCCAGTGTTCCAATTCCAAAAGAAGAAGTCCCAGAAAATATTCCCATTCCTGTGATGAATCCCAAAATTCCTGATATGATTTGTTCATGGAAGACTGACCCTTTTGCTAAACCCAGCCCTGATTGTTATGTTAACATAACCAGTCGTGTCTCCAGACCATGTTATAGATATAAGGCAAGTTGGACATGAACATTGTGCTTGTTTCTTATGTCTATATTAGTGTATGTTTAATTGCAATGTCATTTTCATTTAAGGGCAATCTTTTTATTAGACAGGATGTAGATCAATGTGTGTATGTGTGCGTGTGCATGTGTGTGTATGTGTGTGTGTGTGTGTGTGTGTGTGTGTGTGTGTGTGTGTGTGTGTGTGTGTGTGTGTGTGTGTGTGTGTGTGTGTGTCTCTTTAAGAAGCTATTCAAGGGCTTGCAGAAGTGTATAAATACTGACCACGTGCGAGCCTGACTGCCATTTTGTAGTTAGCTGTTGATATGTAAGCATGTATGTATGTAAGGTCTGTTTGTTTACATTTTATGATGCTGCTATCCATCCTGCTATGTTTCTATGTAATAAAGCATCTAAACAAACTACCCCGGCTGTTCACCACCTGTATTTAGATGGACGAGCGACAATAGTAAACATACAATCCTACCAGTAGATGGAGTTGATTCTGACAAAACTCTGGCAGAAGGACGAAGTTCTAAAAGTGGGAGACAACAGAGTGTTTATAGAGAATGATTACTCATTGCACACCAGAGAGAAGAGGAGAAAATGTATTCTACTATTGAGGGAATGTTGGGATGCAGGTGTAAGATTCAAATGGCTGTATCCATCTGTCTTCAAGGTATTCTTCCCTGGAAGGACAAAATCATTTTTGATGAAGTACATGCTAAGGAGGAAATACAAAATTTTGTCCAACAAAAAGTAAGCTATGAAACAGAAGCAGATTTTGCGTCTTGTTCTTCTGGTAACAAAGACCACAGAGGAACTTTTCAATGGAAAATAGCGAGAAGGAAGGGAGCATGAAAGCTTACTAGAAGAATCGAGAGTATGTTGGAAATGAAGCAGAGACAGGATTTCAGAGATGAACAGTAATAAAACCAGTAGCTTAATATGGGAATACAATGCAATAATTGTATTTGTTAAATATGACAGAAGAAGAAAATCTGGAAATATTGTACTTTTTCAGAATTTGTTGTTGTGGAGGACTCTAAAGCATATGTCTTACTTCATGTCATTAATGTTCGGAAAAGTGCTTTGAGGAGGGAAAGAAGAGGGAGAAAGTTAACTGTAAGTATTTTTTCTTAAGTACTACCAATTTTGTGTCATGTGGTTTTCTTTACATGCTATAAAGTAAAGTTGCTTTCAGTTATTTGTAAATGTAATGGGAATTGTAAACAGGTGCTGCTGTTCTTTTTTTCTTTTCTTTCTCTCTTATTCTCTCTTTCATCTTATTCATTTTTAAGAAAGGTAGGCATTACAATGTAAAAAAGACTGGTTTAAAAAGCATGATAAAAGAAAAATGAATGTACTTTTTCTCATTCGTGCATGGGAGAATGATTGGATTAAAGACCTTAGACTGATTTACTAACAAGTTTTAAGAGACAGCAAGTAAAAGAATAAGATTGTTGAATACTATGAGTGTTTTGTCTAGCAAATACATATATGCACAGTAACAATTCTGCAGCTGGTCTTCATGTTTCCATGGAAACACTCTGATAAACAGCTGGGGAGAGCTATAAAGATAAGAGAAAATCAATCAGCACTTCGTAGAAGCACAGACTGCACCATGTGTCTTAGCATGCATAACAA
This sequence comes from Protopterus annectens, assembly GCF_019279795.1. NCBI lineage: Eukaryota > Metazoa > Chordata > Ceratodontiformes > Protopteridae > Protopterus > Protopterus annectens. The sequence goes on along the minus strand of NC_056728.1, from coordinate 121,517,028 downwards.
TTCTTTCAGATAAACTCAAGTCTGTGAGTGTGGCTGTCAGTTTGGGACTTTCACTCCTATTAGGAGTTTAAAACTTCAATATCTTGTGTGCATAGTTTTGTATGTTAGTATAGGTTTTCAGAGGTATTGGGGTGTATTTGTTTTTTTGTTTGTGGGCTTTCAACAAAATAAAAAGTTGTATAAGATATGACATAGACTCAAATAGGTATGACAAAACCAACTGTATAAAGGTTCAACCTACCAAAATGTGTATACATGTAACACAAAAGCTGGAACTAGAAATTTAACAAAAAAGGTGTTATACATAAAAGGTGGGAATAATAACTTTTTAATACAATGATGCTTTCTTTAATGTCTTTAAATGTAAATGGCCTCACAGATAAATACAAACAAGAAAGAGTAGTGAACTATATTAAAAATGTAGAGTGCAAATAGCTGTGTTACAGGCAATACACTTAGAAAAAACTGAATATGTGAATTTGATAAAGAAAGGTTTTCAGGATGGTTATTCAGTAGAATACCTGGGACAAAGGAAAATAGGAGTACTTATATTAATTGCAAGAGTAGCTCCAATAGTGAAGGAAGAAGATAAAAAAATAGGTTTTGAGGTAGCTATGTCAAGAATCTCAGTGGCAACACTCAGATCTGCTCTGAGTTACAGCACAATGGCACTAAATGTACAGAACCAACTGATATTGCCAACATCCTGGCAGATAGGTTCAGTGCTAACGTTACCCACCCTCTCACCCCCTAAAGACCCCATCTCTATACCAGAAGAATGCAAAGTTCCTGTAATCGCAGCTGCACAGGTAAAAACCACACACTCCAAAGCCAAGAACACAGCATCCATGGGACCTGACAACATTCCAGGCTGCGTTCTACACAAACTACAGAACGAACTGGCACCCCACCTAAGTACCATGTTCAATCATAGCCTTACCTCAGGCTTTGTGCACACTGAATGGCGCACAGCAATGGTCATCCCACTCTACAAAGGGGGAGCCACCACGGACCCCAGGAACTACAACCCCATTAGCCTGACGAGCCTGGTCTGCAAGGCTATGGAATGTATCATCATGGAACTTATAAACAATGACATTGGTAATCTCCAATCTCTGGACCCCACCCAGTTCGGGTTTGTAAAAGGCAGATAATGTCTCCTAATCCTGATAGACTTCTTTGAAGTGGTCACCAAAGCCGTAGATGAGGGTAAGGTGGTTCACACAGCCTATCTAGATCTCACCAAGACTTTTGACACCATCCCCACTCTAGAATTATAGATAAACTCACTAAACTAGGTATAAATCTCTATGTCACAAGATGGGTTGCCAACTGGCTCACTGACAGAAGCCACACTGTGAAAGTAGCAGACTCAAAATCCGACTTCAGACCAGTGACAAGTGGAGTACCACAGGGTTCAGTCCTGGGTCCTCTCCTGTTTGGTATCTACTTCTCTGAAGTACAGGCTAACACAGAAGGTCTTTGGCTAATGAAGTTCACAGATGACTGCAAACTAAGAGCCATAATCGAAACTCCTAATGATGTGGATATCCTACAAAAGGGCCTCACTGAGACAGATGCCTGGTGTCAAAGTCATGGCTCAATGCCAAAAAGTGCACTGTCATCCCTTTTGGTAAAAACTCTGTACCCATGAACTACCACATAGGCGGTAGTCTACTTAACACTGAAAGTGTGGTAAGAGACCTTGGGACACAGGTGGACAGTAGTCTCTCCTTTGATAATGACATCACCACAGTAGTTAGGAAATCCTTCTATGTGGCACACCTCATCACAAAAGGTTTCTCATCCAGGAAAAAACAGGTCATTGTTTCCCTCTACTCGTCACTCATTAGACCCATTATAGAATACAGTGCCCCTTTTGGTATGTACCTCACAAGACATCTACAACTGGAAAGGCCGCAGAAATATCTCGCAAAGAGGATTACTGGCCTCAAACAGATGACCTACGCAGACCGTCTCAAAAAACTCCAGCTTTACTCCGCCACATATCACTTACTCAGAGGTGATCTCTGCCTAACATACAAAGCTATGTCAAACCCAGAGCTGTTGAACATGATCCACTTAAAGAAATCCCAATCGCTCAGAGCTACACGCTCTAGGGACCTAAACCGTGTCACAACAATAAACAGAACATGCTGGAGGGATAGATTCCTGTCCCAGAGACTTCACATACTCTGGAACAAACTGCCTATCTATATCAAACAAAGCTCCTCATTAGCACTCTTCAAGAAAAATCTTGATGATTGGATGTGAGATTGTAAATTGACCCCGGGGATCACTTCAGTGGCTCTGCTCGACAGGGGCACAGGAAAATAATTTTCTTGGGTGGCGAAAGCCAGGGTACCTTTTTGGCTAGGCTTATATAGGCCCTAGGGCCAATAGCCTAGTACCTACCTATGAACCTATAATAATAGCAAATTTGTAGTGCTACGGGGGTACTACCAATGGAGAAGGATTACACTGGCATGTACTTCAATTCCACCTAAAAATACTATAATGGAGCTCAAGAAAATTCTGGGAGAAATAATCAGTTTTCATGAAAGGAATATTACTTAGGTGGGGAATGGAGTTTGATTTGTAGCAGTAAAGATGTGTCTGGGATCCCAGAATGGAAAATATAACAAAGGAGGGTAGATCTTTGAAGAAATTTATGAAAATATTTGGTATGAGAGATTTGAATTCAGTAACAAGAGTTCGGAGTGAATTTACGTATTATTCCCCAAGATATAAAAACTGGGCTAGGCTAGACAGAATTTACATTTCACAGGAACATGTGGATTTAATTGAAGGTCTTGATAATCACTCAATAACTATTTCAGATCATATCATACACCAATAATGGGTAAAATGAAAGCACAGCCTAATGAAATAAAAATGACACATTGGCGCTATCCCACCTATCTGTTGAAAGAGAAGAATTTAAGTAATGGGTAGTGGAGATTATTTAGGAGCTGTTAGAGGGGATATAAATGCCTTCTGAAAATATAGCAAGAGAGTGGGATAAAATTATGGTACAGTTTAAAATTAGGGTAGAAATAAAAGAAAGGGAGCTATGGTTATGAAGTAACAAGAATTATTTAGAGGGACTGACAAATGTTAAAGTATTGCAAAACAGGGGCAATCTCATAGAACAAGAAGAGGATTAACTGCCGAATGCTAGGCAGAAAATAAGAGGATTACCTCAATAATATGCATGAGGTTAGAAAGACTGCTGTTAAGCAGCTGTTTTGTTTTGTTTTTTTTGATAATAATACTAGAGCACAAGAACTTTTTAGCTCGACTCAGGCAACAGAAAGTAGAAAGGGCTGTCACCAGACTTAGGGAGCCTATAACAAGGAAGGTAACACGATATCCTGTAGAGGTATTACAAATATTTCGGAGATTCTATGAGAGTCTCTAGAAAGCAGATAAATGTGAAAATCAAGAAAAGATACAAATGGAAATGTTTATGGAAGAATTAAATATGCCAAGGTTAGTGGTAGATGAGGCTCTATTACTAATGGTTAGGATATGAGGAGATGAGATAAAAATTGTCATGTATAACCAATCTAAAGTAAAGTTCCCATTAATAGATGGTACTCCTGTGGAAGTTTGGAAGCTAGGAGAAAAAAAATGATAAAGATCTGGAAGGTTTTGTTTAACAGTATCTTAAGAGGAGAAGTACCACCTTCCTGGAAGAAAACAGTGGTAGCTGCAATACCTAAAGAGGGTTAAGATCCATCAGATCCAGCTTAATACAGGCCCATTTCAATACTATACCATGATTATAAAGTGTCCCTGCTATAATGGCTAAAAGAAAGGCAAAACTAATGCCAAAAGCTGATAGATATGGAACAGTGTGGTTTTGTGGAGGAAAGGCACATATTTGATAACATTAACAGAACATTGATGATCCAGGGGGAAGCAGAATGTAAGAAAATACCATTATTGGTGAGTCTTGATGCAGAGAAAGCATATGACAGAGTAAGCTGAGACTTTATGAGCAGGGCAATAGAAGCATTTGCATTTCTTGAAAAAAAATTATAAGGTTGATTAGGAGTATACATGAGGGATCGGAGGTAAAAATTAAAGTGGTGGGGTCCTTTCTGATAATTTCTGCTTGAGCAGAGGAACCAGGCAAGGGTGTCCTTTTTCCCCTTTATTATTTGCATTATATTTAGAACCATTAGCAAAGAAAATAAGAGACTCAGAAAATCAAGGATATAATTGGTATAGCAGTCAAGAAATGCTGGCTTTATTTGCAGATTATATTATTTTATACCTGACAAAGCCAGAAAAAGACACTACAGTGTTGTGGAACATTTTGAGACAGTTTCAGATCTTTTCAGGATACAAAATTAATGAAGCTTAAACAAAGGCAATAGCGGTAGCTTACCCACATGTATGGGGAGATAAAAAATGAAGTATACAAGAGTATGGATTCAACATGATTCTAGTGTGACAGCTAAGGATATGAGGAAATAGACTAAACAAAAGATAAATACAAAAACTGAGAAAATGGAGGCTTAGGTATAGGTATATGTATATGGATAGTAAGATACAAGCAGTTAAAATGTTGTTAGTCCCTTTAGTTTTATACATAGGTCAGGCATATTTTTATCAAACAGAGAAAAGCTGTGGGTAGCAATTAATAAAGAGCTGAAAGACTTTATCTGGGAGGGGAAGATGGCAAGAGTCAATTGAGATAAGCTGATTCTTCCAGAAGAACAGGGTGAATTGGGATTACCCAATTTGAAGGGGTATTTCAGAGCAACACATACCATAACCAGAAAACTATAATTCAAAGTGGAAAAGAAAGATGATGAAACAGTGAAGAAGCTCAAGAAACAAGGAGAGACTGGGATTTTGGAAACAGGTCTTTAAGGAGAATAACAATAATTATACAAAATATTATAGCCATAAAGTAGCAGAAAGTATTCTAAGAACTAAACCAACATGGGAATGGGGAAAGGAGATTCTGATGATAGGGATGACTGCAATTAGGGATGTAGACAATAGGCAAGGGGGGGGGGGCTAGAAGTTATTGGAGAAAACTAGCAAAGGAACCAAGGTATTGGAAGCAAACAACTAGAGAGGGAAAGATGACAGAATGGGAAGATGCCAAGAATTTATTTGGACTGCAGGTTAGAGATCGCCTTCCCTATCAAAGATTGATATCAGAGTATAGGCAAAGAGAAAGAAATAGGGGGGTCCTAAATAAAAGACCAGGACTGGTAGAGTTTTTAATAGACTCTAGAATTAGTAGAGCATAACATATTGCATGATAACCATTAAGAATCAATCAGAGAAGGTTAGAAAGGATTGGGAAGAGAGACTGGATAACCAATTTACAAAGAAACAATGGGAGGATATATGTATGTCTCCCAAATATGCAACATAATCTAGAAGATTTAGGATTTTTGCCTGGAAATGATTACATAGATATTTTTATACCCCACGTAGACTTCAGAGAATTTTTCCTCAGGCAGACAGTAAGTGTTGGAGGTGTGAACAGGAAGAAAGAGGTAATTGAGAACATATTTTCTGGGAGTGCGGTGAATTGGTGGTTTTTAGGGATACGCTGCGGGATGCACTGTTGGAGATGTGAAGTGGGCAGATTAATGTGACAAGGGAGATGTTTTTTTTTTCTGAGCTATGATACAGAATCAGAATTGCTTAGGCATGGTAAGGTCTTGCTGTGTCTAATAATGGTGGCTGCCAAAAAAACAATTACTAGAAAATGGAAATCAAAATCTAAACCAACTATACTGGAAATATTGAATATAGCAATAGAGATAAACAACTGGAACTGAGATCTTTAGAAAACGGGAGGAGCAAACTACATAGGAAAAAATGAGAATTGTGGGATCAATACATACAAGGGAGGAATGAGGTTTACAAGATGGCAGGATTTAAATGAGATGTGTAATGTTTGAGTGAGAAAGATTGGGTAGATTATAAGTGATATATAATGTTTGCAACTGGGAGTGTGTTAGTATGGTTTGTGATGTGAAATGCTTGCAACTAGGATTGTGTCGGTGTGGGTTGTTTTCATTTATATAAATGTATGATTGTCTATGTAGATAGTGATGGTTTAATAAAGATGTGTCTTGTTTGAAAAAAGGCAGAAATTGAATAATTTATGTAATGTTGATTATATGATTTTTACATTAATCTATGTTATGTAGGTTATATGATATTTAGCAATATATGTGAAGTATAATGTTTGTTATGTTAATATAGTTTGATTACATTTATATGAATGTAAATTTGCCTATGTCACAAATGATAATTCAGTAAAGGTGTCTGAAAAAAAAATAAGATAAGCAAGAAGACCAGCAATAAAGGAAAATTATGGAATAAGGAGAACTGCAAATCACCACCAACTAGATGAAGCTTAGATATGTGGACTGCGGTTCCACAAAAAAAAGTTCATGAAAAAGACTGAAAATATGTTGATTATGCTAAACTGGTGAGATATCTGTAAGGCATACATTTCACTTTAGGATCTATATTAGAACATTGAGAGCTAAAAACAGCAAACACCCTTACCTCGACACAGCTTAACCGAAAGCACTAAATCTGGAATGGCCAGAACAGCGATTTTGTTTCCAGGGAAAAAAATCACTGCACCAAAAAAAAAAAAAAAAAAACAACAGACAAAATAAAGTGGGTGCTGTGGCCCTCACACCCCCCCCCCCTACTTAAATATACCAACTCAGAGATCACACTGCAGTGGAGGAAATGTCAAACTCCCGGCAATGGCCCAGCGATTTATTTCCCTGGGAAAAAATCGTTGTTGTGTCCATTCAAAATTTAGTGCTTTTGGTTAAGCTGTGTCAAGGTAAGGGTGTTCGCTGTTTTTAGCTGTCGATTTTCTAATATAGACCCTTTCACTTTATATCATTAATGTTAAAGAAAATTTTGGAGAAGTGAATGTGAGTTTTTTGTTCTTATTAATATTTGTACAAAGGTTTCCTGATGTAAATTCCTTCTCATTTTGTAAACCAGTTACAGTTAGTGCTTCTTTCTATTGTTCATTTAAAAAATGACATCTTTATAGTCATAATTACTCAGAATTATATAATAAATGTTTAAATAAAATAATTAAAACAGAATTAACATGTGCCATTTTTACTGAAAGCTAGAGAGACAAAACCCACAGCTAACTGAATAACAATATATGTATACTGGGAGGGCGGAATTCAGAAAGTTTGCAATGAGATGTACATCAGGTGTACATCTCTATGTAAACTTTTGGGATTCAAAAACAGCTCTGTGATGGTGCTTTAGTGCAAGGACATGCACCACTGTGATGGGCTATCTCCATAGCCATGCTAAACGCTAATAAGGCATTTCAGGGAAGAGGCATATTCTAATTTGTCTTGTGCTCCCTTCTACCCTGAAATGCTTGCGGTAAGACATTTACGCAGCTGAGCAATTCTCACATTGCTGTGTAAATTAACATGGCTGCTCCTGGCCATTCTTGTTAATGAACACAGAAAAATGCTCATGTTTACCCTTTGAAGTAGAGGTAAGTGCCAGCTAGTTTAGTTGTATGTGTGGAGTTACATGTGTGAGTATATTTCTGAGCATGTGTCTGTCTGGGAGGTTGCAGTAGGGGATAGCAAGTTAATCTGGGGAAAGGCAGGGTAAGTGTATGTATGTGTGGGTGTGTGTTTGCATGTATAGGTGAATGGGTGAGCGTGTGTGTGTGTGTGTGTGTGTGTGTGTGTGTGTGTGTGTGTGTGTGTGTGTGTGTGTGTGTGTGTGTGTGTGTGTGTGTGTGCGTGTGTGCGTGTGTGCGTGTGTGTGTGTGTGTGTGTGTGTGTGTGTGTGTCTGTGTATCTAGGTAAATGGGTGAGTGCATTTGTGTGGGGGCTGTGTGTGTGTGCATGTGGGGGCTTGTCCCACCTCTACACTCCCCTAGCTTAACAAGCAAATCCTGCAATATTGGGTGGGAGCCACTACATACCATGGATTCTCTCCATAACTTGTCTTAAGGACATTTGTGAAAATAAAGAACGACAACATGGGTTGGGGGGACAACTACACAACAGGGGTACCTTTCATGCCTGGCCTTAAAAGCACCTATAACAATAACAAAATACAACATGGGTCAAGAGGAACACTAGACACCTGGTATAATCTGAATAGCATGACATGAAGTCAGTTTCAAAGCTTGCACCCTCCCATTGAGGATATCAGTCTTCTGTGCCATCACTAGATTCATTATGGATACTTAAAAATATTATTTAAATGAGTTTAAAATATGACTCAGTTTGGTAAGTGGCCAAAGTGTAGTCCTTGGTCTGTATGAAGCTAGGTCTGATCATTCTTTATCATCCTTAAGTAATACAGACACCATAGCTTTCTTTAAAGATGTTAGTGCTTCCCCTCCTTTTAAAATACTGTTATATAAAATCTTCCACATCTTTATCAACTGCTTCCCTCCTAACGTCCTAACTTCCCCTGGAATACTATCTGTTCTTGGAGACTTTCCTGAAGATTGATTATATGTCGCCATGTTTATCTCATCCCCACTTTTCTTAACTGCTAGTTGCTCAGCCTCATCAACCTTTTTAACCTTGGTATAATTAAGTCTTCCACAAGTTTTTCCATTTGTGCTCTTTCTTGTTTTCCATGGTTTCCTGCTTTGTACAAATTTTCGTAAATTTTCTAAAATATCTCTAAAACCTCTATAGGACTTATAGTTATTTTACTTGTTCTAGGTTCTCTAAAGTTGGCAACAACCCTTTCTACTTTCTGCTGCCTAAATCATGCTAAAAGGCTGGAGTTATTATCAAAAAACAGTTTCTTAACAGCTATCTTTATAAACTCAAGCATATTACTCTGATACTCCCTTATTTTCTCTTTAGTACCCCATATATATACCTTGTGCTTTTCTGTGAGATTTTCCTTGTTCTGTAATATTTTAACTTTTGTCAGCCCCTCTAAGTAGCTCCTAGTACTTCTTAGCCATATTTCTTTCTCTTTTATTTCTACCCTGTTTTTAACCTCTATTGACATTTTCCAACCACCAGCTATAAATTTTGAAGATACATCTACCTTCCCTAATAACTTAAGTAATTTCTACTAACCATTCCTTAAAGTCCTCTCTTTGTAACAACATGTGGGAAAGTGCTAGTGTCTAATTTTTATTTCATTGTCCTGCATTTTTACCTTAGTGTTTAATGGTACATGATCTGAAATGGTTATTGGATGTATCAAAGCTTTCAGTTAAATGCAAATGTTCCTGTGAAATATAATTTATATCTAGTCTAGTCCAGTTATTGTGTCTTGGGAAACATTATGTCAATTCTGTCCAAGTTCATACTACCAGATTCAGATCTTCCGTACCAAATATTTTCATAAATGTCTTAGGAAATCTACCCTCTTTTCATATATTTTCCCTTCTAGGCCCCATGATACATCCTCACTACTACAAACCGAGTTTTAGTCCCACCTGTAAGTAATACTCCCTGCTGAAAGCTGATTATTGCTCCCAAAATTTTGTTCAGCTCCATAATATCAGTTTTTGAAGGAATACAGATACACACCAGAGTAATCCTTCTCCCTTGCCAATAGACCCTTACTACCACAAATCAACTACTGTTGCTATTTTTCCTCTTATATCAGTACTAAATCCCTCCCACACTTAGTATAATTACTCCCCTTTTCCTTTGTCCCTGATAGTCTCCTGAATATCCATACTGAAATCCTTTCTTTGTCAAATTCACATTCTCATTTCATTCAAATGTGTCTTCTGTGGCTTTGCGATATCCACTCTGCATTTCTTAATATAATATAATACTCTTCCCTTTTATCTATACCAGTAAGGCCATTTACATTCCAATATGATATGGATAGTGTAGAAATTATGCTAAAAATCTATTATTCCCACCTATAATAGAGGACAGTGATAGATATTTCCAACGTTTGAGTTACACGGACATGCCAATGTTTGGTAGGCTGGTCTTTTATACAGCTGTTTCTTCTCACCTCTTTCTAAACCTATGTCACATTTTTAAAACTTTTTTATTTTAATAAAAACCCTCAAAAAAACTAAATGCATTTTTCAAAACATCTCCCTCCCTTAAAACAAGCACACAAAACTATTTACATCTTCAAAGTGAAGTTTATCCCTCCAAACAGGAACAACTGCTCCAAATCAACAGCCGCACCAAGAAGCATTACCTAACCTAAAATTAAGGTTATTCATGCTAACGTGCATGGTACATTGCTTACAGTGATTGTTGTCTGTTCTTTTCTTATCTCTTTTTCCCTCCCATGTGTGTAAAACAGCTTGTATGCTTTTAGAAACATTAATGTTTAGCACTAAGAAAATGTTCATTGGCCATCTTTATACAAAATTAAACTGAACATTAAATTATTAATGCTTCTAGGGAGGCTGCTATTTCTTATTTGCTTCCCATAATTTCAGTCTTTATTTTACATTGAACTGCTTGCCATTGTACCTTTAAATTTTACATTTTCCATAGCAAAGAATACTCAGAACTATCAATATTAATTGCTTGCACCTGCAGATAGCTATTCTCCAAGGAAAAGTACTCATTGATGAATCTTTGTAAATTTCATACAGAACAGATTGTACAGTTGCCTTCAGCTTCAGACTTTACTCTCACTGAACATTTCCTAATGGGAAAAAACAAGTTAATATCTTTACAGTTACAAGAATATTAGCATTTTTCGTGGCTTTCATCATTTTGTCTTATTTTTAAAACCTACTTGCTTACAAAAACACTTTACAGCTTAAGCCAAATGCATTAATCTAGACATTCATCTTTGTAAAATAAGACAAAATATCTTAATTCTACATATAATATAATCAGTGTACTTTTACATCCCACCACAGCAGCCCAAGATCACAGCATATTAACATTAAACGTGCTTTTGTCCAGATATTCTTATCTTTCTTCTCCTGTTATACTAGAAAGCCTATATTTCTTAAAACTGCAAAGTACTTGTTTACTTAAAAATTTTAACACACAAAATTCAATAAAAAGTCTCCCCTATACATCTAAAATATCACTGACTACACACTACACAAAACTGCTGTACATAATGTAGTTTGTCATTAAATGCTTCATACAAATAGTAATAAGCACAAAAATTGTTTTACTTTACTTTTTCCTCTTTTACTGTCCTTCTGAACATTAATGACATAATGTGAGGTACATGCTTTACAGTCTACCCAGAAGTTTAACAAAATCAACAAAAGTCCAGTCTTGTTCAGCCACTTTCTCTTGCTAAGTCATATTTCATAAATGTGAACAATACTTTATATTCATCCACGTGTTCACACATTTCAGTGTTGCTGATCTTCTTCCTGCTCACCTCTATCACCTTATTTATCTCCAAGGTACTTCTGGTTCTTCTAATCAACCCCTGTGTTTTTTTTTTTTTTTTTGCACCTCAAGATTTTCCTTTGGAACACTGGAAAAGGATTTCCTGGCAAGTCTCTTTATGAACCTTACTGTCAGAAGAATGAGAAGCACAGTCCCCTTCTGCTTGCTGGCTCACTTTTTGTTGGATAAACTATTTCTTCCTTAGCCTGTTGTGCATGAAAACATAATATTGATCCTCCAGGAAAAATACTCTGAAGGCATATGGATACAGCAGCTTGAATCTAACACATGCCTGTTAACATTACCTGATTGCTGGGATAAATTTGCTTCCCTTCCTTCTGGTGTATGGTAAATAAAAATAAGTTATGTACTCACCATAACGTTCCATGTGAGTTGTTTATCTCACCTTTATTCTCACTGATGGGTTCGGAGCCAATCCTCGGCTCCGACACAGCCGTTAGCAAAGCTCAAGGTTTACCAGTAGCTCGAGACCAAGTCCCTTATTCCATGATGCACTGCTGGAATTACCTCAAATCTTGTTTGCTGCGTGTATATATAACCATGTAAGGGATGCACTCCCCAAGAAAGAAGAAGAAGTATTGAACAACCTGGATGATACTAGCCTCTAGGTCAACTGTCAGCCAGGAGGGGGATGGAGGGAGGGACGTGAGAGTAAAGGTGAGATACACAACTCACATGGAACGTTATGGTGAGTACATAACTTCTTTATGTGAAGTTGTTAAATCTCGCCATTTAATCTCACAGATGGATAGTGTCCCTAGCACCCGCAATCCTGGGTGGCTCACGGGAGTACATTTTTCAGGACCGTAGAACCAAAAGAAGACTTGTCCCTGGAAGGCTTATCCACTTTGTAATGAGTGATAAAAGTATGAGGCTTAGACCAAGTGGCTGTAGCACAAATGTTATCAAGGGGCAATTTGTCTTGAAAAGCAGAAGACATAGAAATTGCTCTGGTTGAATGAGCCTTTACTTTGTGTGGCAAAGGTATGTTAGCAATTGCATGAACAAATGAGATACAATCCGATAATCATTTTGAAAGGGTTGTTTTAGCCACAGGTCTACCTTTTCTGGCCTCTGAAAAGGATACAAAAAGTTGATCGGATTTCCTAATATCCTTAGTTCTATCAAGATAAAATCTGAACTGTCTGTGCACATCAAGTTTGTGCAGCATGTATTCTAATTTGTTGGAATGGTTGGGAAAAAAGACTGGCAACTCAATGAGCTGATTGATATTAGACTCAGAACAGACTTTAGGCAAAAAGGAGGGGTTTGTTCTGAGAGATACTCTATCAGCATGGAAAATAATTTAAGGAGGTCTGATAGATAATGCTTAAAGTTCTGACACTCTGCAGGCAGAAGTAATGGCCACTAGAAAAATAGTTTTCTAGGACAAAATTTTGAGACCATAAGATGATGCTGGTTCTAAGGGGGGAAGAATTATTTGAGATAGCATAAAATTCAAATTCCAAGGAGAATAAGGGGTTTTGACAGGAGGCCTCATGTGAAAAACACCTTTGAGAAAAACCTTAGATAACTTATGGGCCATAATATTTAACCCATCCAATCCAAGGTGGAAATTAGATATGGCAGCTAACTGAACCCGAACTGTGGCAGCTGCTGCTCCTTCCTTAAAAATCATTGTCAAAAACTCTAAAATGGATGACAAAGGAGCTTGGAAAGGGTCAATTTTTTGTATGCTGGCCCAGAAAGAGAACCTTTTCCACTTACTACGATATAGTTTTCTGGTGGATGGCTTATAAGAAGACATTAGAATTTGTCTTGTGTCATCTGAGAAGGAATGAAGCCTGGCTATTTGGGGAAGTGGATCAGCCAAGCAGTCAGCTTTAGAGACTGCAGTGAAGAATGGAGGTCCCCTGACGGGTGTGTCAGGAGGTCTGCAACTGGGTCCAGGATCCATGGATCCTCCAGCAGATGATGGTGAAGAAAAGGGAAACAAATCTGTCGAGGCCAATGGGGGGCTATAAGGATAACAGTCCTTCCCAGTGACTTTGCTTTCTGTAAAAAACCTGGGTATCAATGGAATTGGAGGGAATGCATATAGGAGACCAGGAGGCCAATCGTGTACGAGTGCATCTCTCCGGGGATGTCCCGGAGGTGGTATCAGGTGAAAAGTAGCTTCTGCGTTTGGTATTGATGTGACTGGCAAAAAGGTCGCAGCAAGGCTGGCCCCATTTGTGGAAAATCATGTCCGCAATGTGTTGGTTGAGAGACCACTCGTGAAGCAACAAGATTGTCCTGCTTAGCTTGTCCTCTGTCACATTGTATTTCCCTGGAATGTGCGTTGCTAAATGAAAACGCTGGGATGACACAGCCCATTGCCATACCCTGAGGGCTTCTCATCAAAGGGGGTAAGACTTGGTTCTGCCCTGTCTGTTCAAGTACGCTACCACTGATATGCTGTCTGTCTGAATTGCAATTGTCCCTAGAGGAAGAGAGTCCTGAAAGTACTGTAACATCAGAAGTACTGCTCTCAACTCCAGAACATTGATATGCAGATGTGACTCTTGATCCATTCATGTGCCTTGGGCAGTATTTCCCTGAAAATGCCCCACACCCTATCAGGGAAGCATCTGTGGTCACAGTGGCTACTGAGGGGGAGCACAAAGGGTCGTCCTATTGTGACATGAAGAGACATCAACCACCACCGAAGGTCCCTCTTGCACGAGTTTGTGATGAGAATCATATGGTTCATTGGCAATTTCTGGTAAGACCATTGAGCTAACAGAAGCCATTGAAGAATTTGCATGTGCATCCTTGCAAGTGGAATGGCTAGAATTGCTGCCACCATCAAACCTAGTACCTTCAAGACCTTTGCAGCTGTAGCTCTGTCCTTTGTCACCAATGAGTTGATGTGTTGGCGAAGAAGTGAGACCCTTTCAACTGGAAGACGTAGAGTGGTGGTTGAGGTATCTATCTCTGCTCCTATAAAGACGGTATGCTGTGATGGCGACAAGGCAGACTTTTCGAAGTTGACTGTAATGCTTAAGTGGTTGCAGAGTGTCAGAGTAGATTCTGTTGCCTGAATCAATTGATGCCTGGTGGTGGCAGTAAGGAGACAATTGTCTAGATATGGAAACACCTGGAATCCTAGACACCTCAGGTGAGCCGTGACCACTGCCATGCATTTGGTGAACACTCTGGGGGCTGTAGTGAGACCAAAGGGCAGGGCTCGAAACTGGTAGTGATTGGCTCCCAGCCAGAAATGCAGGTGATCTCTGGAGTGTCTTCTATCTTTATGTGGTAGTACGCGTCCTTGAGATCGATGGAGCACATCCAATTGTCTTTTCTTAAAAAGGGAAGAATGGCCTGAAACGTGACCATTCGGAACTTCTCTTTTATTACAAATTGGTTGAGTCTGCGGAGGTCCAAGATAGGTCTCCAGTCTCATTTTCTTTGGAACCAAAAAGAATCTTGAGTAAGTTCTGAATCCTGCTTGGTCTGCTGGGACTGGCTGGATGGCTCTTTTTTCTAGCAACTTGCGGAACTCTATAGTTGCTTGTCCCCTAAGACTGGGTGCAACATCCGGGATTCTGTTGACACGAGTGGGAGGGGAAGAGAATGGTATGAAATACCCTCTGGAAATGATGCTTTGTACCCAGGTATCGGATGTTATGCTTAGCCAGGCTTCTGGGTACAAAGATAAGTGACCCCCAACTGCCTCCAGAGCTGGACATCCAAGTCTCCTTTTAGGAGTGCTGGTAGGGCTGACCAGAGAACTGGCATCTGTCACCCTGCTGTTGCGGACCCCCCCTCCCACGCGGGTGGCGTCTTCCATTATAACCCCCTCCTCTGCCTCTAGAGGGGGTTTCACCACGTGTGTCCTGAAAGGCTCCCTGGGCTTTTTGGAACCACATCTTTCCACCCTTAGGGTCCTTGGGATAGGGCTAAGTAGGGGAAGAAAAACGGACTCTGATGGCAGATAGAGTCTTTCCTTCCTGCTCACACCTGGTTAGAGTTCCCTTTACCTTGGGCCCAAACAGGGATGAGCCATCAATTTGGGTGTTGATAAAGGAAGACTTGAAAGGCTTTGCAAAGGAACAGAGATGCATCCAGGCTTGTCTACGCAGAGCAATGCCTGATCTAGCAGCCCTACTCTAACTATCAGCTGCGTAAAATATGAGAAAAATGGATGAGTTCACAATCGAGTTTAGGGTAGCGAGCTGGGTGGTAACTTTGTCGGCAACCCCTTCAGCTACCATACCCTGGAGAGTATCTCCTAGCTCCTTCAGGAGATCTCTTTGTAGTCTGGTAAAATGGGTTAAATAATTCAGTGATCGAAGGAAAAAAGTCGCTGAACTAAACATGCATTTCCGATATCTATCCATGATCCTGGAATCTCTGTTATAAGGATGGATAGATAAGGACGTCTCAGACGTTTCCTTTTTGGTGGCTGCCGCCACTACCATGGCATCAACAGGCACTCCCTTAGTCAAAAAAGCTTTGTCCACGGGGGCAGAGATGAACTTATTTGGCTTCCGAGGGACAGGTTCCATGGCCTCCGGAGACTCCCACGCCTTACGAGAGATCAGTTCCATGAGCTCATCATAAGGCGGAGACACCCAAGAGGTGGAAGGTTGAGACCCAAAAGCCTTCAAAAGCACTGACTTGTCCTCAGTAGAGCTTTTGGGCTGCCAACCACCCCTCTGATTAAGGATCTCTAATATCTCCGCAAAGGAGATATCCTCAGAGGGGGATCAAGGGGGCCCTTCTGACTCGTCCAAGTCATTGTCAGATGTCAAAGACTCCTGTGGGGAGTCCAAGTGCCTCCTCTTGCACAGTCTCTTCCTGGGTACCTCCTCAGTGGGGGCTTCTGGGGAGATCTCAGAAGAGCAGAGGGCACCCTGTGGGGCTACGTGAGGCTCAGGGTCTCTATGCTTGAGTTGACTGGTAGAAGCAGGAGTAGACACAGACATTTGAGTGGATGAGGAAGCCAGATCTGATGCTGATGATGTCGTTGGAGACAGGACTCTCCTCATGGCATCGAACGCACCATGACTCTGACGAGAAGGGGTAGATAGATCTGGAGGGACAGTCCGATCCTCCTGCACTGAGGCCATGGGCTCCGAGCCTGAGGTAGGAGCTGAGCTCATCCGAGCCAAAGCCCCTAGAGGAAGAGTCGCACCAACAAATTGGTACGACTATCCCCTCTAGACCCAACAGGAGAATGTCGGCTCCTAGAGTCTCCGGTCAGCACCAAGGATGTCTGAGTAGATGGAACCGATAACACCGGAGCAGGTCTCAGCTCAACAGGCTCAACAACCATCAGGTCAGCCTCCTCCAGCTCCAAAAGTCCAGTACGGCTCGGAGGAGGAGCAGTCAAGTCCAAGGTAATGGTCTTCGGTTCCAACAGAGGCATCGGAGCTGACAAAAATTTGGCAAGGCCTGATGCCCGTAAAAGTTTCTGCACCAACCGGTCCATATCCAGATCTGAGAGGCTGACAGAAGACTTTGAGGAGTGTACCGAGGGTGCTGATTGAAGCAGAGGAGATGAGGGAATCTCAGAAACTGGCACCAAAGCTGTGAGCTGGCTCCGAATGGAAAGGACACTCAGTTCTGAAGACAGTGGAACCGATGGCCCTACACCCTCCATTTTTATAGCCTTTTAGATAACTTAGAGCCACCTGAAGATTTGGATGACTTAGAGGATTTACTAGCACCATCCTGGTCACCCAGTGCTTCTGAGAAGGGGTGCTGAAGTAAACCTCTATCCACCAATTTCCTCCTCCTCTCTAAAAGTACCCTGGAAGAGAAGGGGTGACAGATGCTACAAGAGTCTTGGAGGTGTAATGCCCCCTTCAGTGACTGACATTTTTTGTCCACAATCCGGACATTTTTTGAAGCCAGATTTAGGATGTTGTTTCTCTTTCTCTTCAGACATCTTTTTAAATTTAGACAAATTTAAACAAATAGAAAAAAAACACACTCTAAGCAACTATTAGCTATTGAAATAACTACTGACTAAGAATTTAGTTAAATACAAGGCCAACACTACTAGCCCAACTGCTAACTAGAAACACTTCTATAGAAAAAACAAAGCCAACAAAGGGCATGTATCTAAATCTATATAGATATATCGATATATATAAACTATCCTAACAAGAATGAAAGTCAAGAAAAAGTTTTTTAAAACTTGTGAATAGAAGAATCTTTCCAATATAATTGATCCGAGCAATCTGGAACACCGAGATCTGTGCTGCGGCAAACTAGATCTGAGGTAATTCCAGCAGTGCATCATGGGATGCGGGGCTTGGTCTCGAGCTACTGGTAAACCTTGAGCTTTGCTAACGGCCGTGTCGGAGCCGAGGATTGGCTCCAAACCCATCAGTGAGAATAAACGGCGAGATTTAACAACTTCACATTCATTTTTTACAGACACTCTGCTGTCTTCAGTTTCTAATAATCTGCCCTTCTGACCCAGTTTTGTCAAGATCTGCTGATAGGATTGCATCTTTACTAATATATGACTTAGTTGCTTTCTCATGGCCATGTTTGAAGCATATACTCAATGTGCCCTTTCAGTTAATAAATCCTGGTGTGGAATACTAGTCCAGTTGCTTATTTGGGCATTCATAAAATTAATAGTCTCTTCCTTTCAGTTTCTCTTGTACAGCAGAACATCTAATTTCTCTGTGCTTTCTGTCTTCCAATTCTACTATTTTTTAAAACAGCTCTCCTTGAGAAGTTTCATACTCAGCCAGCTTTTTCTTTCTTTCATCCTCTGTTTTTTTTGTAGATTTATCAGTTCACTTCAACAGCTAGTTAAAGCATCTTCTATTTTTCAGCCTTTTGTTATTTGATTTGACATATTCCTTCACTGTTCCATTTAAATTAGTCACCTCTGAGTACATTTGATTTATTTTTCGTCTAAATTACTGGAAGCTATCTCTTGAACCAAAGCTGAAGTTTGAACTGCTTTTTGCTTAACAACTGCACAATCTTTCCCAAACAGTGTTTTACCTTCACCTTTTTGGGTTGATTTTCTTTGATGTTTTCCAAATCTCTTCTTTGCTGGCATCCAAGCAGTGTACTTGCTAGCCAGAAGCTACATTTTAACCAAAAAGCTATTTCAGTTATGGGATTCTTTTTTACAGTTTTTGTTTTCACACAGGGAGACTTGAGTTGAGCTGCTGGTCAGTGTGCAGCCATCTAGGAAGCATCTAACAAATGCATTTTGATTTTTGATAACTTAACTCAATCCATTCACTATCTTCATTTTTTTATAAATAGCAAACTTAGTGTTTGCTTTATTGCAAATTATTTTAGCATAATGTCTTCTTTGATTACAGCTTTGTGCCTCACAACTGTAAAGCACTGTACCATGTATTTGGGTGTTTATATTTTCTTTAGAAAAAGGTCAGGCAATTAGTAAAATGATAAATGCAAGTTAAAGCCTTTGGCAGTATGGGTTACAGGCTAACTTCTGGTGATAAAAACGGATTAAAAATGTCAGCCAGCCTGGCCCTGAAGTGAAGATGAATCCAAGTGTCTGAACATACAGAACTATCACTTAAGACATAGGCAGACATACATTTATACAAAACCATATTAACTTATTTACAGCTGAAAACATTATACACCACATATATTCATTTGTATATTTGCCATTAATTTAGCATTGCATCAATTAATTAATTTCTGCCTTCCCCTAAACCTCATTCCTCCTCCAAAACATTATTCTTTATGTACTGTTCCACAATTTCCATTTCTATGTAATTTGCTCCTACCCTTTTCTAAAGATCACACTTCCAGTTGTATTATCTCTGATACAAATTGTTAAGGCTGCTAGCCCAGCTAAATAGAATTTTGTAAATAATTCTGTCATTGTAAATATTAATATGATCCACAGGCTTGTTTTACAAATGTAGGAAAACAGTGTTGAGCTTCAGAAATGTGTATAAACGCTACGCCTATGTAATGTATGTTTCATAATAGACATTGGAATATACAGTTAACTTGGAAAACTCTAAGAAAATAAGTTGTTAAGTAAAGAGTTTTATGATGTGCTATAAAGTTAGTTTATCTCAAGATAAGAGACAGGATGTCTGGGCTAGGAGTTTCTTTCTATTGCGTTAAGACAGATATAATTACTAGGTTTCACGTGTAAAGTGTTTTTGTATTGCTCTGTAAGTTCCTAGCAGCTGTACACCTGAGAGATAAGTATTTTTGACAGAAACATGTTAGATTCTATTGGCATCTGTTTAGCCTAGGAACTAGATGCAAGTGTCAAATAGTGATGTCATCTAACTAACCCAGCAGTAATGTGTATTATTAATTTAAGAACTATCTCAGAGAAAAAGAGTGCATTTTGTATCTTGTTCTGGACCTGTTAACAACTTACCAGCACTTTGCCTTGCTCTGTAAGTAAGTTATTTAGGTACAGTGATTTCTCTTAGAGATAGATAGAAATACAGTAAGATTAGTCTAGATGTTTTCTGTATTTATGTCAGACTGTTCTACAATGTTGCTTTAAAGTATTTCCTGTGATTCTGAACTCTGCTGTCACTGTGTTGAGTTAATAAACATTGGTGTGTGCTTTTATTATTAAATATATTTAAACCTTTTATTTGTGGCTGGTTTTGAGTAGAGATATATAAGCTCTTAGGGTATTTGCATGTATTTGGAGATACTGTAAAAGCCACTCATAAACATCACTCACACTATTTGGATAAAAGTAACATTACATAGTATAATTAGATACCCTTTGGTAAGGGCCTTTATAGTATCTGATAGTAGTGGTTGGTGACAGTCAGTACTACCTTATAGTCTGGGCAGAAGGGGGCAAAGGAAGTGAACCTGTGCAAGCCTTCCCCAGGAGTGTCTGTGTGTTTGTATATAAATCAAATCTCAAAGTATGTGTGTGTCAGCTACTTGGAAAGGGACACAAAGCACTGGTTGGACAGAGAGGGTGCTGGAGGTTTTGGTTTGACCACTCGGCTGAGATCTGAACCCTATACCTATGCCAGTGGGGAGTTTTATTGGGGATCTGGAAAGAAAGGAAGAAACCAGCCCCAGACTGACTGTGATCTCTGTGTGCCCTTAAGGGAAATTGTACTTTACTGTATGTGTACTTGTTATCCTCCCAATGTGGAAGTTCCTCACTGGTGCTACTGGGGAGGATTGAGGCTCCTGGATTACTGGGCCAGTACACGTGCATCACACAAATATTCAGGAGTCTATATTAAATCAGTGAATGCTTAAAATATGCTGGTTTCCTGTGGAAGGCTCAAAATTATCTTCATATGGCCCCTGATCAATTGCTTCCTGTTCCATTGGTTTCCCCTTAATTTGGATATCCATTACTCTATTCTGTTTTGGTGCTTTCTGAATTAGATTTTCTACACTGAATCCTTCACTTTGCAGGTACTCCATAACCTCAGTTTCTTTTTTTTAAATTCTCCATTACTAATCTCCGTTTCTACTTTTCCTCTTTGTCTTCTTATTTTTTGTATTGTAAAGTTTTCCATGCCCAGATCCTTTTGCCTGTATTTTTCTTCAAATATCTTTGGTGATGCTCTTTTGTATTGGCTAGTTTTACTTTCTCTTTTGCATAAATATTATATCATATTAAATCTCTTTTTCTTTCCCATGTCCATATTTCTTCTTCAAATGTTTCCTGATCTTCCTGTTTCTCCCTACTTTGGGAACTCACTCCATCCTGCTATGATGTAACCTGTATTAGACCTTCTACACCAAATCCTTCCCTTTGCAGGCACCCCATAACTTCAAGTTCTATTTTTTAACTTCTACTTTACTAATTTTCCTTTCTACGCTCCATCTTTGTGATATTTTTTTTTATTGCGAAGTTGTCCATGTCCGGATGCCTTTGCCTACATTTCTCTTCAAATATCTTTGGGGTTGCCTCTTTACATTGATTAATTTGACTTTCTCATTTGCATAAATATTTCACCACATCAAATCTCTCTTTCTTTCCCATGTCCATATTTCTTTTTTATACTTTTCATATATCTCTTGGTTTTGTTGTTAATATTTTCACACTTCCTTAGATGCTTCTTTTTCCAGACAGATCAAGGTTTTTTGATCTATATACTGTTTTTCATAAATCTGTTGTATTAATGAACACACATTTTCATTTGAAAATTCTGTCAGTTTTTCTTGTGGAAGTATTTTTCTTTCCTCTAATTTCTCTCTTAATCATCTTGTATATCTTGTGTCTGGAAATTCTGGGCTTTTTGTATAATAGTAACAATACATACATTTTTTCTTATACTCAACAGTCCACTTTATCATCTTTATGGCTCTTCTTTGACCTGTTAGTTTTTGTGATTTTTGTGGCCTGCTACTTCCTTCTACAGCGGGGGGGGGGGGGGGGGCATCCTCCTCCTGAGCCTGGCCTGGCCCCATTGTAGAATGTTTCCGTATTTTGAGGATTCTACACTGTCATCTTTTCCAGTCCTTGCACCAGTGTGTCTACCAGGATTGGGCAGTTTTTTATCCTGGGTCTTGTACATCCAGCTATTTTTAGTTTTTGACCTACTTCTGTCCATGATATATACTATATAAATACAGTCTATATATCAGTATTGCCTTGGTGAGATTTTGTGAAAACAGGGTCCACCTCATGAAGGTACTCACCAAGACTTGAGGATGAATTCAATTTCAACACTACTACTCTTCTTTGCTTGCTGACTTTTCATCTCTCCATTCTGTGTGGTTGTTATTTTCCTTAAAGATCTTTATCCAAAATCCCACTCTCTCCTTATTTGATGAATACATCCCTTTCCACTTTGAATTATAACTTTCTGCTTCTGTAATGTATATGAGCCTTAATTGTGTAGCTTTAAAATATACCTTCCAATTGTGTAATCCCAGTCCATCGTGTTCTAGTGGAAGGATCAATTTATCCCACTTAACCCTTGCCATTTTCTCCTTCCAAATAAAATCCTTCATCTCTTTATTAATTACTCTCCACAACTTATCCTCTGGTTGATTAAATATGCTTGAGTTGTATATAAAACTAAAGGGACTAAAACATTTTCACTGCTTTTATCTTGCTATCCATATCCATATACAAGAGCTTCCAGTTTCTAAGTTTCTATATTATCTTTTGTTTAGTCTTTTCCCACATATCCTTAACATAACAGAATCCTTTTTAATTCATACTCCTAAATACTTCATTGCATTGCTGAACCAATTCATGTGTGGGTACATAGTTTACAGCTATATTTTTTGTTTTATCTTCATTAATTTTATATCCTGAAAAGACTTGAAACTGTTTCAAGATGTTCCACACCACTAAGATGTCCTTTTCTGGTTTTATCTGGTACAAAATAATATTGTCTACAAATAAAGCAAACTTTTCTTGATTACCATACCAATTTTATAATTGAATTTCTGAGTCCCTTATTTTCTTTGCCAATGGCTCTAAGTATAAAGCAAATAACAAAAGGGGAGGATGACATCCCTACCTAGTTCCTCTATTCTGACACAACATATCAGAAAAGAACCCCCCACACTTTAATTATTGCCCCAATCCTTCATATAGCCACCTAATTAACCATACCATTATATCAGGGAATGGAAATGCTTCCATTGTCCTAGTCATAAAATCCCAGTTTACTCTTTTGAATGCTTTATTTGCATCAAGATCTAACAACAACAAAGGTATCTTCTTATATTCTGCTTCCCTCTGTGGCATCATTGTTCTATTAATGATGACAAATGTTTTCCTTCTCTCCAAAAAAACCACTCTGATCCAGATCTATAACGTTTGGCAACTTCTTTGCCATTCTTTTAGCTAGTATAGACATAAAAAAACTTGATAATCATGGTTTAAAATTGAAATGGGTCTATATGAAACTGGGTCTGATGGGTCTTTACCCCTTTGGTTAATACAATCACCATAGCTTTCATTCAAGATGATGGCGTTTTCTCTACTTTAAAAGACTATTAAACAAAATCTTCCAAATCTTTATCAATTTCTTCCCTCCTAATTTCCACAGGAGTACAATCTGTTCCTGGAGACTGCCCTGCTTATTGATTTTACATTTCTGTTTTTATTTCATCTCCTCGTATCTTAACTATTAGTTGCTGAGCCTCATCTTCCTCTAACCTTGGCTTAATATAGTCTTTCTTTAATATTTCCATTTGTCCTCTTTCTTGGTTCAACATTCCCCTCTAATACCGCTACAGGATCCTTAGTTGTTTTTCTTGTCATATGCTCCCTAAGTTTGCTAACAACTCTTTCTACTTTCTATTGCTAAAAGTTTTTGTGCTCTAAAGTTGTTAACAAAAATAGCTGATTAACAGCAATCCTTCTAATCTCATGCATATGATCTAAATACTCAGGTCAAGGGCATTTGTGTTAATAAAAACAAACAAGCCCCTGCACGAACGGCATGTGCACAACCGAACACCAAAGTCAAATACAAAAGAAGAGGCCGGCACCCGACTCCTGTAACATAGGCATTACTTATTTATTTCAAAATAAAACAGCAAAAAGTGTAGCCGTACACCAACATGGTTGTACCGGTTTCGACAAAGCCTTCCTCAGCAACCAAACATGATGCAACAAATGAAAAAAACTAACGTGCTGTCATCTTACTTATAAAAAAGTTTGTACTGAATGCAAGGAGCGCCCTCTAGTGCATATACTGATAATGCACAATTTACTATCCACATAAGATAAGTATACAATGCTATATATTAGCAAAAATAATAATATGTAAAAAAATATATAATACAATATGAATCTGGATGCTTCAAAAATGATCATTCAAACCCAGAGGAAAAAGAGCCCCAATTTTATAATCCACATTTTTTCTTTGTCAGTAAGCATTTCATGTAGAACATGAGATTGTTTATGCCTAACCTTAATGTGGTCAATAACCATGAAACAAAAAATGCTCGTAGGGTGTATAGAAATGTGTTTATACAAAGAACTGGACCCCCTTTTTATTCTTAATATCACTAAGATGTTCCCCTATCCTAACCTTAAAAGGACGAGAAGTTTGTCCAACATAAAATGCTCGACAATTGCACTGGGCCAAATAAATCACCCAAGAAGTACTACAATTAGCAAAGCAGAAAACATTGTAAACTTGTGGACAATTGTGTGAAGAGAAGGTCTGACATTTTAACACCCTAGGGCAATAGGTACAATGACCACATGGGTAACAACCCAATATTGAACCACCAAATAAATTGGTTTGAGTAGTCGAGCCTACATCCTTATTATAGACCCTCTTGTAGTGACTAAAAAAAAGATCCCAAAGACCACCCTTTACGAAATGAGTAATGACACTGATCCCTTATATAATTCTTTAGGACTTCATCCGATTTTAACAAGTGCCAATGATTACGAATGATATTCATAAAACCAACAGTATTTCTCCCATAAGTTGTTACCAGTCTGAGCAAATCTGAGTTAACAGAATAGCTCAGTTCTATCTTGCTGGTTCGCAAAGCGATTAGCCCTTGTGATGTCACCCCCTTGGTAGGCTCTACTCTTAAACCTGGATATAAAATCCCTTCTGTGTTGGTCATATGTGGAAGTACTGGAACAAATCCTTTTAACGCGAAGGAATTGAGACTTGGAGATATTCTTGATGACATGCTGGGGGTGGAAACTGGTGGCATGTAATTGGGTATTGAATTGAGGAAATTTTCTAAATATCTCACTCTCCAGAGTGTTGGTATCTGTACTTTTTACCAAAACATCCAAAAATGTTATTTCCGATCTAGAATAAGTCAACTTAAATTCAATACCCCATATATTGCCATTCAGATATTCTAAAAATTCCATAAGGAATTCCACATCAGCTCTCCACACCATCCAGCAGTCATCAAGATATCTCCTCCATATGTCCATTTCATTGATGTAAATATTGTGACCAATATCATAAATCACCTGATCTTCCACATGCGCCATAAATAAATCCGCATAAATGGGGGCAAAAGATGCCCCCATAGTGGTGCCCTGAACCTGCCAAAAGCATCTGTCCTTAAAATAGAACACATTATGAATCAGGACCTGTTCTGTCATGCAAACCAGAAGGGTATTAAAACCAGGCTTATAAATGTTGGCCTTATCCAACCAATATTGCAGGGCCAAAAGTCCTGCCCAATGGGGAATACTGGTATACAAGGAGGTGACATCCAGGGTGCACAGAAACCAACTGGATTCTAGTTGTGTCTCAGAAATAATGGAAATGAACTGAGTAGTATCCTGAATTCTTGAACGTATGTAAACCAAAAGTGGTTTTAAGTACAGAGTAAGGAATTCAGACAGAGGTTCTGTCAAGGAACCTCTGCCTGATACTGTTGGTCTACCGGGCGGTCTTATGGGATCTTTGTGAATTTTCAGCAGAAAATAAATGTACTGCCTGCTGGGACAATCAACCTTCAAATGATAGCATACTTCATCAGTAATGATCTGGTCAAGGCATTTGTGTTAATAAAGCCAAGGAATCGTTGGGCCTGTGAATATGAGGCAGTGTATGTTTCTCAGTCTACACAGGGGTAGTTAAAGTCTCCCATGACTAGGGAATTTTGTTTAATGGTGAGTGTCTCCAGTAGATCTAGGTATGAGCTATGGGATTCTAGGGACACGCGGGGTGAGCTATAGTTTGCTAGAAAATGGTATGGCACTTTTGTCTGTTGTGGTTTGCACATGGATAAATTCCAGGGCGTTTTCCTGTTTAACTATGCTTGTTGCAAATATAGACTGAGACTCTTCCACTTTTTGTCCCTGTCAATGCAGCTGATGAACTAAATGTGTGGAAGGCACTGAAGCCTTGCATTGCTGGAGAATCTTCTGCAGATTTAAACCATTTCTTGGTAACTGCACAGATGTCTATATTCTCCAGAATGAGGAGAGCTTGTAGGGTGTAGAGTTTCTTGTTTAGGCTCCTATCTTGGCCAGTAACACATTTAGGTTCCTTTGAAATGTATTTGCTATGTCGGTAGATTTGTCAATTTGGCATTGCCTAAAAAGGCTCTAAGCGGTGTAGATACAGTTTTAGCCTCTGTTTAGAAGCCTAGGGGAGATAGATACAGACCATCCTTAGCAAAGCAATGTTATTTTGAATCATGTCCTCTCATGTTAACAAATATTGAATCTCCCTGGAAAGATTCCAGAAACTAATCCAATTATTGAAGTCAATCATCTTTTGTTCGTACTGTGGCATCATGTTTTATGAAGGTAGAATATTGCTCAATGAAAGGCACATACCTGCCTGAAACACATATTCAAAGAGAACGTTTCTCTTCATATATTCCAGGAAAGTACATCTGAGGTTACTAACCCCCATGAACTATGAAAGAATCACACTTGTACCTGTCGTGTAGTGACTTCAGTGTGTAGTTAACTTGGTGGAGCCTGGCTCTAGAAAAACAACTGGCCATTATCTTCTCCTTGTTCAGTCTGGTGAGTGCGGCATTTGTACAATGCAGTCTTGTAGTGTTGGTTATTTCATTCTTTTTTTTTTGGGGGGGGTGGGGGTATATTCCAGTCCTCATTATACTCATATTTCACATCAAGCCACAAAGCACTTCATCCTTCTCAGCAACAACAAAAAGTATTTTTTAAATAAATACAAGCCCAAATATAATGTAGATAATACTTCTTCTCAGGTAACACCTGATCTTCATAATGTCTTACCTGTTCAACATCATGGACTTTTCCTTCCAGGCTTGTTAGCTGAAATATAATAGTGATTTGTTAGTTTCAGATTATCTTTCACTCACTCACACCAACACACAAATGATTAAAATCAAACTTCTAAATATATAAGCCATGTGTATAGGATGAGAACAAGTATTTTAACATATTTAAAAAAAGGTCTGACGCATACTCAAACTATAAATTCATTATAAAATGCTGTCAGCATACACACAGTCAGAATCTAAAGCAATTTGGATATATTCTTCTATCAGACTGCAGTCTAATGTTACAATCTCCAAAAGGCAAAAGTAAAGAAAGACTGAAGCATTTTCAATACTTTACTTGAACAATACAGTATGTTGGCAAGGAGTGTAACCCAGTATGAAAATCTGCATCATTCAAATGTTCCCAGTATTTTTTCTGTGAAATACAGTTTAACAAACACTTCTTTGTAGTCCCCCTGAAAATAAAATTACAAGGTCATATGCTTCAGTAATGAGGTTCCTTCTGGTAGTCTAGCAACATGGCACACTGGTTTAACATACTGAGCTGCTAAAGAACCGTTTCTTCTGTGTTTCAGATTGAGTCTTTCATTTTGTCATTAGTCAGATCAGAGTCCCAATTTCAACAATAAAAGCAGGGTCTATATTAGAAGATCGACATTTGAAAATGTCAAGTCACCTTTACTCAAAACGAAAATGTCAAACTCTAAGTTTGTCGAATGGCCAAATCACTGATTTCTTTACAAAGGAAAGAAATTGGTTGGTCGGTCTGTCACACCTGCCCTTTCCCCGACTGTAGTGTGGTCTCAGAGTTAGAATATTTAGTTGGGGGGCACAGCTCTCCACAGTGTGGGGTGTGGGGGGGTGAAGCCCCCCACTTAAATACATTTGTTTTTATGTGGTGTTGTTTGTTGGCCTTCCGATTTCTTTCCCTTGGAAAGAAAGTGGTGATTTGGCTGTTCGACAAACTCAGAGTTCGACATTTTCATGTCGAGTAAAGGTGACTCAACATTTTTGAATGTCAATTATATGATATAGACCCTAAAAGCAGACTTTATCCCTTGTGGGTTTTACCCAGATCAAAGTATAAATATTGAAGAACTAACCATTTATGAAACAGACTATCTATCATCCCTGTGCTAAGATGTAAATAACCAATTTTGCAGCGAAGGAGTACGTTTTATTGTGAAGTGGATAACCCAATATTCAGACTACCCAGTATTATGGAAATAACAGCTTTGTTGATAGTTACAGCCTCTTTACTGTGTGAACAGAGGGACAGTATGTTGTAAACTTTCAATCATACACTGTTTAAGAGATACAGACACTGTTTCATGATAAATATTTTATTTTCATAAAATAATGTTTTCCCGACAGTCTCTTAGCGACATTTCCTAGACGCTAGTAATTTCTAACTACTTCTGACACAGAGAAACAGAGAAGGTATAAGTTGTGTCTGAAGGGTCCATTTTGGATGAGTTTGCTTACCTGGTAAACAACTAACTAAATAAAGTTGCATTATTCATTAATAAGAATCAATTTTAGTAATGCTAAGACAAGAACAGTATTACCAATATAGTAATATGATGGGTAAATATATGAACCAAGTGAAATTAAACAGAATGGGAGAACACATTCTACAGAGTTTCACAGAGTTCGACAGATAATTTAGATGAATATTGTAATAATGCTTGGAGACTCTAATGTGTACTTATCTTTTAATACAGTAATGACTTTATGTGCCCTTTAAAAGGCACGTAACTTTAGATAAATACTGTAATAATGCTTGGAAACTCTAATGTGTACTGTATCTTTTAATACAGGCACTTAACTATTCTTCCAGTTTAATTTCATTAACCCATTCACTCATTTTGCAAACCCCGATTTGCAATATTCAAAGTCACAGATAAGATTCTATACTGATTAGTAAATGGTATAAAGTGTGGAACCAGTCCTGGATGGGACAGCAGCCCATCTTCAGATGCATGCATGTGCAATCTCACACATACACACATATATATTATGCGTAGCTTGGAGTATTTACAAGTCAGCATATTTTTGGAATGTTAGAGGAGACAGAAGACCCTAATGTAGTCAAAGGAATGACATATGATCCTATGCTGAAAACATCCCTAGCCAGGAGGAGAGTTATATGTATCGGTCTCCACTAAGGCTAAGTTTCATCAAAATAAACCCATTAAGAAAGAGTTCCTAGGAAGAGGCAGGATGCATCCAGTTTGTGTAAAGTCCTTTACCTCTATATCTTCTATGCTTTAAGCATTGATTTTTTAACCCTTCCCTTAACACTGGAGTATTCCCTGGCCTACAGAATAATGTTCCACTTACTGGCACATCTAAGCCATAAGACCTACATAACTGCAAATATAGATCGATTTCAGTAATTCAAAATCTTCATCTTGAATCAATTTAAAAATCACTCAAACAAAAATGACCTACTCATTTTAGACTAACGTTACCTAAGAGAATGTTTCAATACTTCTACTGTCTTTCTTACATCACTAGTATAATTAAAAGGCACCAAGACTTTGATGAGTTCACTAGTACTTCGCTTATTAAACTCATCAAAGCTACTGACAGGGCCTTCTACTCTACTCTTATAAACCAGCAGCCACCCTTTCAAGTTCTGGAATAAAAGACATCCAAAATCAGGGATCTGGGAGGGTGGCCTAATGGTTAAGGTGTTTGCCTTATAAACACAAGGTCCAGGGTTTGAGTCTCACAAGGGATAATTGGCTAGGCTTAAAATGTCTCGCAAGGGCAGTTAGCCTAGTACTAATCTAAGTTGGGAGGGTGGCCTAATGGTTAAGGTGCTTGCCTTACAATTACAAGGTGCAGGGTTTGAGTCTCACAAGGGATAATTGGCTAGGCTTAAAATGGCTTGCAAGGGCAGTTAGCTTAGTACTAATCTATGACCCTATGACCCTATTTAATAAATACCTTGTCGATCACTTTAACAGGGCAAGGATAACTCATCACCACTGGCATTCCCCATGGATTTCCTGCATTACCTACTTTTAACCTTCATTCTAAACTCATTCACATATGACCTAGTCAACTTAGTGGAAAACTGATATAATTACATCATACTACTATGATCCAGTAAAGATTCAATCAGGATTAGGCAGTGACAATGGCACAACAGGTTGCACACTTGCTTTGGTGGAGAAGACTGTGGGGCTCTATTCCCACACCAGGTAGATGGATTGCTGACACTACAGTGCCACATAAGTGGGGTGCTGCACTTTGAAGCATGTCGTCCTTTGAATGAGACATTAAACTGAGGCCCCATCTGCCTGAGCTGGTGGTAGCTCAGGTGGATGTAAATGATCCTATGGTACCTATTAAAAAAAAAAAGTAGGAGAAGTTCCCTATGCCGTGGTCAAATTTCCCCTAAAAGTGTTAATACCATCTTGGGTCATCCTTGAAAAGAGGCTGCTAGCCTAGTGAGACTAACCCATTCAAGAAAGTATAAACTAAAAATAAATAAATTAACAAAGACCTAATCCTTATAGAGGGCTTGCTAAACTTTAACCTATCAAGAAACAAGTTAATTTTATTTAGTACTGGTCCCCACTTAAGTAAAATCTGCTCATGTATCCTTTAAACTGATTTTCTGTTTGTTTTGTTGATCATGTTTGTCCCACTACGATTTAGTCTATTTTTAGCAGAAACCTAAGGTGCTATTCATATTGGAAATTGAGAATTTGACCAGGATACTGGGGAAATTTCTCCCGTTTCTTTCATAATTGTCATATGATCTGTTATATCTGCCTGGGCTCCCACTAACCCAGACAGATAGAACCTCAGTTTAATATCTTATCTGAAGGAATGCACTCAGTGTCAATATTAGAAAACTGATACAAGGACCTGGTGTGAGATAAAGCCCACAGTCTTCTCATTTTCCAGATATCAAAGATGAGCACTTTTTAGGTATCTTTGACCACAATTTAATTTGTATTTGGCCTTCTTCAATCAACCAGTTATCCTAGTAACAAAGCTTAGAATATAGGCGGCCTTGGCATACACTATCAGATTTACATTACCTTGTCATTACCAAGTCTCATATATATACAAACAATTGTTATACCGTGTCTAGGCTCATCTGTTTTCTTGTATATCTTACAGCAAAATACTTGTTAGTCATGTTTACTCATAAACTACTATTTATAACTTTTGACCACTGCAAGCTTATATATATAAATGTATACTGTCAAAAGAGATCTCTCAAGCCACCAGTCCTTTATCAGACTTCCTAAGCAGTTCTTACCAGAAACCACACTCTTTGTCATAAGTTTTCAACATTACAGGCCTCAAGTGCTGGAATGACTTTCCCTTTACTTTAAAAAAAAAAATGTAGGCATCCGATATCTGGGCCTGAAAAGGCCCCTGATGTGTTGGCTTTGAAAGTAAAAGAAATCACATAAAATGATGTAAATTTTAAGCAGCATAAAGAAACACAGAAGGAAGTAGACTGAATTACATAAATTAAAACAAAAAGAAAACAGTAAGGCAATCAGAAAAGCAAAAGTTCTCACAAAGCAAAAGGTAGTTCTATCAAGAAGACAGAAAATCTTTTGCAGATAGTAAATGAGCAAAGACAGGCAAAATGATGTATAATAAAGAAAAAAATTATAAGAGTTAGTCAGTTAAAGATAATAAGTCAGCTGATAAATAATAATCCTACTTAGTATTCACATAAGAAGAGAAGAGATGCTTCCAAAATCAGCCAGTACTACTACTAGTTCCTATAAAAAGGATGACAGTCCTTATCATTTCATAAAGTAAAGGCTGCTCAAAAAAGTGAAGCATGTTAAACTAAAAGATGCAAGAATAGCATCCTAATGTAATTCCTGTTAAATTCAGAAAGGAAAGTAGTTGTGTAAATAAACTTACCATAAAGTAGGTGTTTGAATAATGGATCACCCTTGAAGCAGCCTAAACTATATGGGTTATATCCCGCCACAGATGTGACAACAGGCCAGTTTCATGAATAACAGATCACTGTTGTAGTAGTCTAAGCTATATGGGATATATCCTGCCAAGGATATGGCAATAAGCCAGCTTCAAAAACTTTAGAGCACCTTTCATGTGCCTTAAACACAATACAGCTTGAGGGAGATGGTATAAAGTCAGTGGTTAGGGCATCAAACCTTCAGAACTTTCTTGACCCAGAGAAAGGGAGACTAGAGTCCTGCAAGTTAAGTGTATTGTATGAAAAAGGAAAATAAAAATATCCACATCCTGGCATAAAACACAATAAAAATAAGGGAAGTGGAGGGGGTGTTCCTACTGCAACAGTGATCAATTGAAACATCTACTGCTATTGTTTTATTTTTGAAGATTGCAACATTATTGTTCTTATAGGTTCATAGGTTCATACTAGGCTATCTGCCCTAGGACATTTATAAGCCTAGCCAGAATGTGTTTGGCTTTCGCCACCCATTTTAAATTTATTTTGCTATGCCCTTTTTCGAGGTTAGTATACTGTGCCTCTGTCTAACAGTGACACAGAAGTGATACCCGGGGTAAACCTACGATCTCCCATCCACTCATCAAGATTCCTCTTGAGGAGAGTCAATGAGGGACTCTGCCTAACCTGGACTGGGATTTTATTTCAGAGTGAAGGGAGCCTCTGGGTTATGAATCTGTCCCTCCAGCATGTCCTATTTATTTCAGTGCTGAGGTTCAAGTCTCTCGAGCGCGTAGCTCGATGGGATTTGGATTTTCTGAGGTGCAGCATGTCCATTAATTCCGGGTTGGACATGGCTTCATACGTCAGGCACAGATCGCCTCTGAACAGGCGGTATGCCACTGAGTAGAGCTGGAGTTTCTTAAACGGGCAGCATATGGCATCTGTTTGAGCCCTTTGATCCTCTTGGTGAGGTACTTTTGGGGTCTTTCCAGTTGCTGCAGGTGTC
Source organism: Protopterus annectens (assembly GCF_019279795.1). Lineage (NCBI taxonomy): Eukaryota > Metazoa > Chordata > Ceratodontiformes > Protopteridae > Protopterus > Protopterus annectens. Next base: position 121,484,054 of record NC_056728.1, on the reverse strand, counting down.
TGGTAAGGTACATCCCAAAAGGGACATTGTACTCAATTATGGGCCTGATGAGGGATGAGTAAAGAGGCACGATGACGTCCCCTGATCTAGATGTGAATCCCTTCATGATTAGGTGGGCTATATAAAATGTTTTTCTAACCACTTTGGCCACGTGGTTGTCAAATGAGAGATTGCTATCAACTTGGGTCCCCAGGTCCCTAATTACTTCTTCTGTACTTAATGGATTACCACCTATGTGGTAATTTGTGGGCACTTTGTTTTTGCCAAAGGGGATGACTATACACTTTTGGCATTTAGCTTGAGGCCATGGCTCTGGCACCAGTTGTCTGTTTCTATGAGGCCCTTTTGGAGGATGCTTGTGTCGGCTGGAGAGTCGATTATGGCCCAGTTTGCAGTCATCTGCGAACTTGGTCAGCCACAGTCCTTCCGTGTTGGCCTGTACCTCCGAGAAATATATACCGAACAAGAGAGGTCCCAGGACTGAGCCTTGTGGGACACCACTTGTAACTGGTTTGGAGTCTGACATGGCTCCAGCAATTCTAACCATGTGGGTTCTGTCCTTGAGCCAATTTGCAATCCATCTAGTGACATAGGGGTTTATATTTAAGCTGGTGAGCTTATCTATAATGCCCGAGTGGGGTATTGTATCAAAGGCTTTTGCGAGGTCCAGGTAGGCTGTGTGGACCACCTTCCCCTCGTCAATGGCCTTGGTGACTGTTTCAAAGAAATCAACCAGGTTTAAGAGGCAGGATCTGCCCTTAACAAAGCCGAACTGGGTAGGATCCTGTGTTTGTAGGTCCCCAATATCTTTATTTATGAGGTCCATGATGATCCTTTCCATAGCTTTGCACACCAAGCTAGTCAGGCTTATGGGGCGATAGTTTCCAGGATCCGTTGAGGCACCACCTTTATGGAGGGACCACCGTTGCTGTCACGCCACTCTTTGGGCACATATCCTGTAGTAAGGCTGAGATTGAACAGTAGTTTTATGTTTGGGTTTAGCTCTTCTTGGAGTTCATGTAGGACGCAGCCCGGGACACCGTCTGGTCCCATTGATGCTGTGTTTTTTGCTTTGGAGAGGGCGGCTCTTACCTGAGCATCTGAGATGTCAGCGCGGCAGCACTCTGCTGGGATAGATATTTGCCCTTTTGGTGGGGGGGGGGTTCTGCTGAACCTGTCAGCTAGGATGTTGGCAATGTCTGTGGGTTCGGTGTACTTTTTGTCATTTTGGACTAATTCTGAGCATATCTGGGAATTACCACCCAGGTTTCTAACATAACTAAAGAAAGCCTTGTGATTATCCTTAGTGTCCTGTGCAATTTTTCTCTCGAAGCTGGCCTTAGACAATTTTATGTGTGCCCGTAGTTTTTTGCTAATACTGATCAGTGATGCCTTCCCTTTTGGGATTTTGCTCTATCATTTAGTAGCTTCCTCCTTCTATTGTATAGTTTGTTTATGGCTGGGGTCCACCAGACAGGACGTCTGCCTTTGGAGGATTGGGTCTTGGTTTTATTTGGGATCGATGATCCATGCATTCCTGAAGGTTTTCATAGAATGCGTTTATAAAGGATTCTGCGGTCTGGGCCGTATTTTCCACAGGCCCAGGGGCTTTGAAGGATTCCACCTCAGTTTTGAGGAGTGTGAAATTTGCTTTAGAGAAGTTTTTCACTGTGGTTTTCTGGGCAGGGGGTGGGATCGGAATGTGAATATCCAGTGAGATTAGTTTATGGTCTGATCTTACCAGTGAGGGATACACTTCTGGTCTGGAGCATAGAGTCCCCATGTTGGTGATGATCAGGTCCAGTATGTTTTCCCCTCTTGTGGGAGTGGTAACAAGTTGTTCCATAGCATTTGAGTTTATAAATTCTAGGAACCTTTGGGCTAGGGTGTTGGAGCTAGAGTAATGCTCCCAGTCTATGTTTGGGTAGTTGAAGTCGCCCAATATAATGGTGTTTGGAGAGACCTTCATATTTTCCAGTGTTCTCAGGAAGGCCGAGTGGGGTTCCTGAGTTTGGGAGGGTGGTCTGTAGCAGGCTATAAACTGGAAGGCAGTTTTACCCACTGTTAGTTGCACATGGATAGTCTCTGATGCTTCGTGCTTTGCCACCAACCTGGAGGTGTGGGTATCTTTGATGAATATCCGTACTCCCCCTACTTTCGTGGTTCGGTCCAAGTTTTGGGGCTGAAAAGCATGGTATGAGGTATAACCTGGTAGTGCTGGGGTGCTCTCGGGAGCCCTGAACCAGGTTTCTGTTACTGCACAGATATCGATGTTCTCCATGCTAAGGAGAGTTTCGAGTGTGTGCATCTTGAGGTTTAGACTTCTGGCGTTGAGTAGCATTACTCTTAGTTTCTTATCCCTTGTGATACCTGTGGAGGTTGGTTTGTCTTTTGAGCCTTGCCTAAAAAAGGCACTATGGGGGTAGCAAGAGCCTTTGCCAATATCCGAAAGCCCAGGGGTTCTTAAAATGTTTTGTAATAATTTGAAGCTTTCCTCCTGCGCCTCCTCTGAAAATGGACTTCAACTTAGTCAGACTTTCCCATTAAGCAAATGTCAATAAATAAATAAATAATATTGTTACTGTAAGCTTACTATATACATCTGTACTATGTTCATCATTAGATCCCTGCTGCATTAGCCTAAGCTACATGGATAGATTACCAGAGATTAGACAGAAAGGGAGGAGGAAGAAGGGTCAGAGTCCAGGAGCCTCTGGAAAAATATTTATTTATTTACCATTCATTTACCAGGAAAGCCTGATTTGGAACGAAACCAATTTTCAGAGGAGGCCCGGGGAGAAACACTCCAGACACGTCTTTGTAATGTGAGAGGAAACTGGAGTACCCAGAAGAAACCCACACGAATGGAGGGAGGACATGCAGACTCCGCACAGAAGGCACCTCAGCCCAGAATTGAACTGGAGAACCTCTTGCTGTGAGGCAACAACCCTACCATTGCACCACTGTGCTGTCCAATAGTCCTAACAAAACCTACTCCGGGCATAGAGAAAGAATCTAACTTGTAGCACTTTGTAAAAGTGTGCACAGATGACCAAGTTGTTGCCTCTAGAATACTTCTTGAGTTCATCCCTGTCACCTGAAACTCTAGAGTGAAATACTTGACAAGTTGAAAGTATCTGCAAAAATAAGGCAGTCATTTAAATGGTGGAATTGGAATGCACTGCAGCCTGCAATGGCCAATAACTGGTGCCAGGCCTTTTGCAAACACCCTTAGAGCTGTTTGCAAACCAAAGGGTAAGGCAGAGAAAATTAAAATTTAACCTACACACACACACACACACACACAATCTTAAAAACATCTGAAATATTTGATAATTGGAATGTGAGGATAAGCACCTTTGAAATCCAGAATTACCAAAACACTGAGAGATGCAATTAGAGGTAACAAAGACTATGGAGAGACCATTTTAAAATTTGTGACTTTTATAATTAGGTTTAGAAAAGACAGGTCCAAGTCAGGCCTCCAGGTTTTTCTTTTTTTGCACCAGAAAGATTTTTGAATAAAATCCTATGCCTGTTTGATCTGGGGAGCAGGTTCTGTTAGCTCGTGAGACAGCATTTGATCCAGTATAAGAGGAAGCAGGGAGGTTTGACTGTATAGATGTGTAGGAATCCCCTATAAAGAAGCAAGGGACTCCCACTGCCAGTTCAATGATTGTCAGAACCCAAGTGTCTGAAGTTATCTGGTGCCACAAGTGGAAGTGAAGAGGTAGACTTTCGAATAGGTTTACTGAAATGTCAGGGTAGGGAGGGGAAAAACATGAAGGAGTTTATAGTCAGTCTATTTTTACACTGTCCTTGGCTTTGGGAGGATCCTCCATTTTTTTGAGCCTCCCTAACACTGCATTCTGAAATTTTGTCTGATTCATGCTGAGACTGTTTATTATGTTTACTATAAAAAGGCCCTGAACTGTAAGGAAAATTCCTATTATATTTTGGCACAGAGGGTTGAAAAATCTCTGTGCCCCCAATTAATGTTCCTCTTTCATTAAATCGTTTAAGGATCTCAGTAGAAGACAGGACAAATAATGTATTTTTATCCATTCAGGATCTCAGCATTAACATCCTCTACTAAATTCTGGGAATCTATCCAGGTACATCTTCTTATCTCTGACCCATTAGCAGCTGTTCTGCATACAACATCAACAGTGTCATAAGAGCATTTTAAATAGTGTTTGGTTACCTGAGACAATGAGAACAATAAAGTATTCAGAGATGTTTTAGTCTCTGAGGAAGACAGATCAGCAATTAACTTTTTCATATTATCAAAAGAAGCTTAGTCATGTGGGCCCAACAACTTACTACTCTAAAGGATAAGGTAGAAGAATAAACTTTCTTTTCAAATCTATCAAATGCTTTCCCATCCTTGACAGAAGTAATAGAGTCAGTTGTCAAAAGATGTATGACAAAAGATGGTTCTGACAAAGAAATCATTGCAGGTGAGAAGTTTGAAAAGAGAAATGTGTGTGTCTGTGGAACCTTATATAATTTATCAAACTTTTTTGGTACAGAAAGTTAACTGTCAGGTAAACTGCTGACTGCCAAGAAACATCTACTAATGCTGGAAAGACATGAAGAATAACTGCATGCTGAGGAAAATCCACCTACAATTACTTATATCTTTTCTGGGATATCAGAATTTGATGGAAGAGCCCCACCCCCAAAATGATTGACCCGAGGATGTGTCCTTTCCTTGGAGTCAAACTCTTTACAGTGGCTTTGTGGTACAGCATCATCCACCCTTTAATCCAACACTGACAAGTGATGTTCTTCCCTGCCAAAACAGGGCAGCCAAACAGCTGCAGGGGATGTGCCTGTTTTCTGGTCCTTATAAGCTTCCTGTGGACCTAAACCAGAGGGATCAAGAGAAATCAATGATTGGTCAGAGGTACCCAAAATGACCACAGCAGAGTCATACATCAGCAGCTGGGGCACTGAGTAAGCCAGTGTGGAGGCCAAAGACTCCTGTACAGCCTTCTTCTTCTTCTTCTTGCAGGCTTGGGTGGAAGAATCAAAGAGCCTGATGTCTGTTCCATGCTCTAATGCAAAAAGTGTCAGACAAGTGGATAGCAAAGCCTTCATAAGTCAGTGAACCACCTGAGTGGAAATTTTAAGTTTTGAGGCAAAATTCTAAATCACAACCTCTAAAACTTAAGTCCCAACCCCTAGCTATAATACCTGAAAAAAGTAAAACTTTTTCACTGAAGATATGATGTTTAGAAAGGATTCTTCCAACATGGAAACCTATAATTGTTATTGACAATGACTAAATACACCAGCCCTAGCCTTAAATTAAAAATCTTGACAGAAAAAAAATCAAACTTTTTTTTCAGAAAAATTGATATAGTGGAAGGTTCCACAATTAGGTACTTACCTGCCCAGCCTTGGAAAAATGCTAGTCAATCATTCATCACTTAAAGCCTGCAAAAAAAGTTTGCTTCAACACCAAGAAAGTTCTGAAGGTCTGACACCCAAACCACTGGCTTTATACTGCTCTTCTGAATCTGTGCAGTGGGTAGGGCATGTGGAAGGTGCACTAAAGCCTTGAAAGCAGAATGTTTGTCATATAATTGGAAGATTATTACCCATAAAGCTTAGACTACCAAAACAATGATCTAATGGTGAACATCTAGGAATAGCATTAAGTAAACTCTCTGACAATTTACAGCAGGAGGACAGGTGTGATGCCCTTTTTAAGTGCGGGAGCAAGAGAGAAGCTGGAAACTCTTAACCTGTCATTTTGATTTCAGTTATCTTAAAATTGTGGAATCAATGCTTATAGCAAAAATACTTAAAGAATATCAGGAAGCATGTGCAGCAATGGTGCCATTGCAGCATGGTTACCCAAATGAAAAGCCAAAGCAAACTAATCTAAGAGAGTTCTTTGACTGTGTAATCAGAAAAGGACTAAAGGATGAAGCTTACTTAGACTTAACAAGGCATTAGGCAAGCCAGCACCGTGGTGTAGAAAGGTAAAGCCCCTACTATGGTCCAATAGACTTAGGATCAATTAGTGGCTTGGATATCTGGGGTGCTGGCAGGAAGGATGGGCATGCTTGTCCTGGCATTGACGTTTCCCATTGGAGGCTGGGGAGCCAAATGCATGAGTTTATAAATCACATCCCAATCAAGGGCAATAAAATGTGGTCAAATCAGATCACATGTCAATCACAATCACCATAAGACTGAAGCATCTTCCAATATCTCAGTATTCAGAGATTAAGCAAAGGCTAATCTCCTAAATCTGAGTAATAGTCTGGCTAAATTCAAAAGCACTTTCCTTTTTGATGACTCCACTGCTTACACTGAATCTTTCACTGCCAAATTCTATGCACATGTAAACAGTTGCATCTGTCCCCCTCAGAAATAAATACAACCCTCAATTCAAAAATAATCCCCATGGTGGAAACCAAATATAAACAAACTCTATAACAAAAGAAAAACCTCAGCACACACATAAATAAATCTAACTGGCAAGATGCCAAAAAAAGCTCTTGCTAAACTAAGTAAGGCACTTTGGACCTTGATCAAATCAACTGAAGACACTTATGAGGTAAACATAGCCAATCAAGGACAACCACAAGGTCTTCTTCTTTATTTATGTGAAAAAATCTCAGAAACAATGTCCAATATTGTGCAATGCTAACAGGAAATGATGCCACATACTTGGATGACTAAGAGGACACTGGCAAAGTACTAAAGGACAAATTTAGCTAAAACTTCACCCCTCTCACCTCCAATATTCTCAAATCACATACCTATCCTTATACCCCCCAAAAAAAATCTCCCAAGAACAAGTTCTCAAGGTGCTATTTAAGGCCAAGAACATTCAGTCTATGGAACCAGCTAACATACCTGGCTGCTTAATGGTCAGCCTAGAACATAATTTTTCTGATCCCCTACAGAAGTCATTCAATATCAGCCTCAAAAGAAGCTATGTGCCAGATGAATGGAGGACAGCAGAAGACATTCTATTGCAAAAAGATGGGTCTTCAAAGGACTTAAGTAATTAGAGGCCCATAAACCTGACCAGGCTCTTCTGTAAGGCTATGGAAAGAATCTTTATGGAATTAATAAATAAGGATATAGATAACCTACTGATTCTTTCCCCGACCCAGTTCAGATTTGTTAAGGGCAGATCCTGCCTACTTAATCTGGTTGACGTATTAAAAAAAATTACTGAAGCAATGGACGAGAGCAAAGCACTGCACACTGCATATCTAGACCTTGCAATCATGTTCAACACCATCCCACTTGAGTATCATAAATAAACTTTCCCAGCTAAATGTCAGTCCCTAAATAACATGTGGTTAGCAAACTGGGTCACAAATAGAAGACATGCAGTTAGTGCGGGCCACTCTATCTGCTCCAAAAGACCTGCCGCTAGCAATATACCTAAGAGTTAAGTCCTTGAGCCATCTTCTTTGGAATTTACTTCTCAGAGGGCAGAGCTAATGTTAAGGGTTTCTGGCTGACCAAGTCTGCATACGACTGTAAACTTGGTGTCATCATAAACTCCCCAGAGGACGCCAAGATCCTCAAAGAGGACCACTCCCAAACAAATAGCTGGTGTCAAAACTGTGGACTAAAACTAATTGCCAAGAAGTGTATAATTGCCTCCTTTGGCAAAAAGAATCTCTTTGTGACCATCCCACTGATATCACAAACCTGAACATTGATATGTAGTTAGGGTCTGAGAACTTATGTCAGCAATGAACATTTCTTTGATCACCGTATATCCACTGTTATAATGAAGTCTTTTTTTAATCACACAACTTATATCTAATGGTATTGCATCCAGGTCCATGAATGTCATCACTTACTGTACTAAGTAGTCATTAGACCAGTTACTGAGTATAATGACCCTTTCAGTATGTATGTGTCCATACTATTGTCACACCTAGAATGATCACAATACCTTCTCACTGAAAAAATCAAGGGTCTAAATCATACAAGCTATGCAGACCATCTCAAAGCTTATCTCTTCCTCAGTTTCATACAGGCTACTGAGAGGTGAATTCTGCTCATATATAGTCCTTCAACAGACGTTGTTCTGTTAGACCTAGTACACATCCGTAAGTCCAATGGCATCATAAGCACCATCTTAAGAGATTTAAATGCATTTTGCAACACATAAAATGTTCAAGGCACAGGTATGTATCACAGAGAATATTATTCTTTGGAACCATCTTCAACTCCAAATAAAGCAAAGAACTTCTCCTATTCCATTCAAATGAACTTGGATGAATGGATGGGTAACTGCACATTCACTCCTGATTCAGCACCCCTGTTCCTCATGGAAAGGGGAAACTTGCAAATGTTCCAACATATTCTTGTTTGGCCTGTCTCTGCGTTATTCGTAAGCAAAATATAGGGGTTAAAAACTACCATGGGAATGTAAATCTAGGCTTCTTAAGACCCTCACAAATCAACAGTCTAGTAAGTATATAAACCTATAAGACAGGAAGAGGGAAACATAAAAATGTTGATGTATAATCAATCAACAGGAAAGTCTTCAGGAGCAGAGTGTATTCCTGTGGAAGTTTGGATGTTGAGATGAAAAAAGAAACAATGATCTGGAAGGATTCTTAGATATGCAACAAAATCCAGCAGGTTTGGGATTTTGTTTGGAAGTGTATACATACATATTTTATATCCCAACAAACTTCAGAGAATTCTTCCTCAGACATACAGCACATGTTGGAGGTGGGATAGGAAATAGAGAGATAATTGGGAACATTTGCAGTGTAATGAGTTGGCAGATTTTTAAAATTCCCTACAGAGTACATTGTCAGAAATGTTGGGGAAGCAAATGGTTGTAACTAAAGAAATGATTCTTTTGAGTTAGGACATCGGATCTGAATTGCCTAGACATAGTAAGGCTTTAAGAAGTTTAATGGTATTGGCTGCCAAAACAGCACTGGTGCAGCATCATACTGCTGCTGGGGAGCATACCCTAACACCCACCACCCTGCAGCAGCCGTGTGAGCTCCACAATTGCTGACTTCAGGCAGTGTGTATATGCTTCCATACATGCACAACCTCCAGACTTCTCTACACACTGCTTATGTAGCACAAACTTTGCCAGGATCATAATGCTGCTTTATTACAGTGAGCCTTGGCTTCCTTCCTCCCGCAAGATGGGTGAGGCAACACTGAGCAGTCACTTCTATGCTACCACTGAGGCTCCTCCAGCACCCCTGCTGCTAATCAAATATGAGTCACCTGGAGTGCAGTGACAGCTTTATTTCTCTTCACAACACTACCACCTATTGCAATTTCTTCTTTGTAAGGTATTAACTTCATGTCGAGCTCTTCTCCCCGGGTCTCCCCTGAAAATCTCAGTCAACACACAGAAAGACCAAAAAAAAAATATATATATATATATATATATATATATATATATATATATATATATACACACACACACACACACACACACACATATACACACAAACATATTAATACACACATATATATATATATATATATATATATATATATATATATATATATATAGATAGATAGATATGAAGAAGAGACAATAGGAAAATGTAATCTGTTTTTATGTTTTTAATGTACCCGAGTGTTCAGGAAATATAGACACTGATCAAATTAATCTAGATTTCTGCCATGCACAGAAAAGAGAGGTGAGCCAAGAAGAATACTACATAAACAATTAATACATTGTTATTTTATTGTCCCACTGTCATACTGGCTGTATGTATATGCTTGGGATAGTGCAGTAATACTGATCTTTGACTTCTGCAATTCACAAAGAAGAAGGGGGGGCTCAGGTATGAAATTTCACTCTCACTTATAATTTTATTATGGTGATGAGTTCATTTTTGTGTTAATCGATAATGACATAACTCAATGAAAACATTTATTTCAAAAAAAATGCCAGCTTCATGGCAGAGAGAGATGGAAACTTGACTTGACTGGCCCGGGTGCTGCAGAAGCAGCTGGAGACAGATGGCTGTGAGCTCACCCATCCTGGGCAGAAGGTCTTGGCAGACTCTTGTCACAATAGCGCCACCTTTGGAAAGTCCAGGTACTGCAATGGCTACAACTTATAACTCTGAAAGTACAAATCTGCTATGGACTGTGCACACACTCAGTGATAGTGTGTGGAAACAATCACTCATACTGTATCCAGCAAAGTGGAAATCACACTGTTCTTTCTAGCCAGCATGGATAGGTGCTACAAGCATACAAAACATCCCCCTAACTCCCTGATAAATAATGACCATTACACCTTGTTTTTAAGTCCCTCTTCTTGTGTGCCACAATGCTAGTAGCTGAGAGAAATAAATTTGCTTACAGGGGGCAGACACATGGGGGTCACAGGAGGAATTGGACCAAAATGTAATGCTTAAAAATGCAGAAAAATTGGAACTAATCAGATCTATACCATTATTCAAAAAATGGTCAAATAGTTGTCCACGCCTGATGGATGCACCACATTGGCACCATTCCTAAATTCTCAATATCGTTTTTTCAGGATATAGTTTATCGAGTATAATACAATACTTCATTCCAGCGTTCAGTGAAATCTCATGCCTAAAGCATGACCATGACAGCTTGTCTGTTTGATATTTGCTCTTAGGAAAGGCTGTAAGCTGAAAGTTGATGTGACATGATACTTCTACTCAAACAAGACGGAAAAGAAACTTCAGCTATAACTGAGACTAAAGAAAGAAATAAAACAGACCATGTCGAGGGAAGAAGATACTATATTAGAAGGCAAATCACTAACTGCCTTGTAGGATCAGAGCATTACAGCTGTTTACTTATATAATGTGTGCTTTAAAACTTTCCAAATGCTTTTGGTAGAGGAATTTCTAATCATTTTAATTCCACTGAACATGATTTTGCCATCACTTTGATTTTGATAAACTATTTTAAAGGGTATGTAGTTTTTCTAATCATTGTAATTCCACGGAAAATCACTATGAACCTAAGATTCTGATAAAATTATGTTTTGAAGGGGGTGCTAAAAGAGTACAGCAAAAGCAGCCACTTGGTAGTAATACAAACCTCATTTCATATTAACTTATGAAATCTTAATCACTTGTTATTGAGTAACCTTTTTCCTGGCAGTACAGCCACAGTTCAAAGATCAAGATTATGCCTAACTGGGACTTGTTAAGAAAAAATATGGAAAAAAGTACATACCCGTGTGTTCAGCTGATTGATCTGATTTGAGACATTCTGGGGTATTCCACCTCCATTGTTTCTTATCTCAGTAATGTCATCCTTGTTTTTTTGAATCTGTATTTTCAACAAAAAGTGGAAGAAACTGTGTGAGTGGTATGTAAACAGACATTAAGCAAGTAACTGAATGAGTAAATCAGAATAATCACAGATTCCTGAGGAATTAATTTAATACATACTCTTGTGCCCAAAGTGCCAATAACATATTTTCAAGAAAAGAAACATTAATGGTTATTCAGGGAGCTTAGTATATACTGTTATTTCTATTCATTCTTAATTTTTCTGTATTCCTTTCATTGTTCATTATTCATGACAAACATACACAAGCTGCAGGCTCGTGTGCATCCAAGGAGTAATGCTGTACCTTCTTGGTTCACAGTTGTATAAAGTAAACAGTCTTCAGGTCTTCTTCCAGAACCTGTCAGTCAACAGAAGCATTGGCATTCCTACGTCAGTGACAATAGCAGTCATGGGAATTTAATCCACTAATTTCACAGCTGTACACGGCAAACGTGCAGTGTGTCTAAGGACTATCAAGAATAAGTCACGTTTCAGTGAAACTCATTCAGATAAACCCACCTACTCAAAGAGGCACTGAAAAAAAGACTTTTATAAGCGGAGAGGCAAAGCTTGTGCAGGGTATTTGTCGCCATCTCCCTTGATTATTTCAGTAATCCTGAGAGTGTAAAACCTAAGAGCAACTCTTACAAACTTAACAGCAAATGCTGGCTTTATTGGATCAGGTTTTGCTTTTTTGTCTAAATAGGCATGCATATTCTTTTACACAGACAGAAGATCACTGTCTCCCTGTCTGTCTATTTATCTATTATCTATCTATCTATCTATCTATTTATCTATCTATCTATCTATCTATCTATCTATCTATCTATCTATCTATCTATCTACCTAGGGCAGACCACTGGTTCAAAGCGATCTTTTTTATGCCAAGATGGTGATTACATAATCAGTAATACATTTTTATTAAGTTACACAGTGTAAGAGATATTCAAAATGAACAACATACAGTTTAAAACATACAAAGAAATATTAACTAAAAAATGGAGGCAGAGAGATGTGAGTGAATAGCAGGTTCAGCTAAACAATGCATTATATAGCAATTTAAAAAGAAAAATGTAGAACAATGTTGGACGGTGCTAGAAAGCACAGGCAAGATGGCTGCCTAAACCCAAAGCTCTGGACAGGGATCTCAGAAATTTACATAAAATAGTGTTCCCAGGATGAAAAAAAATAACTCAAAAGGAAAGATGAGTGAGCAGGAACAAAATGAAAACAAGACTGTTGCTTTGAAAGATAAAATAAGGAGGAACAGTTATGCATTTAATTTGAAAGGGTAATCACAGCAGGTCAGTGTGTGATCTCCTTGAAACAAACAACAGAGCAACAACCAACACAAATGGAAAGACTACAAGATAACTTCCAAGATCTGCAGCAATTAATTTGAACTGCAAGAACAGATTTGCACAATATAGCTAGCTTGCTAAGGAATGATTAACATCAGGGTGGATGGAATGCAAGACAGAGTGATAAACAGTGAACTGAAACAATTTGTAATGCAGCTATTACATGAGCTCTGACCAGGAAATCACAAAACACTTTTAGAGAAGATAGACGGAGTGGGATGGCAGCAAATAGCAGCCAAAAGCAGACTCTGGCAAGTTTTGATACATTTCATTCTTTTGCGGTAGAAAACAGAAATAATAAGGCAAACAGACAGATTTAATGTCATTCCATTTTCTAGTAATGTTCATAAAAGGATTACTCAGAAATAGTACAGGGGAAGGAACGCTTTACTGAAGGTATTAAATGACTTAAGAATGGAAGTACAGTGGGACTGGGAATGTTTCAGGCCACGATATATAGGGAATGTTCAAAAGTTTAAATAAAGGTTTCACACACAGCTAAACAACGCAGGCAGCAAATATTCAACTCATCTAACAGACATGGACTGGGAAATCAACCTTAGATGTAGGGTACATGGTGCAGAGACACTGGGGGGGGTGCTGCAATGTCAGATGCTGAAACTGTCACAGGGAAGAAAACAAGTGAGCGCAGAGGGGCTTCATACCAGTAAAAAGAGATGAGAAGGAAATAAACAAAACACAAAGGCAACCACAAGGTGGTAAGAAAAGAGAGACAAGATGGTGGAGGGACCCCGTAAAAAAAAAGACGTTATGTACTCACCATAATGTTCCATCTGTGTTGTCGATCTTCATTCATTCTTGACAGATGGGAATTAGTTCCGATCCTCGGAACTGGCTTGGCCATTATACAGCTCACACCAGCCAAAAACTCTTGAGCCAAGTCTCTACCCACAATGCCCCTGTGTACATTACCTCAGATCAAGTTTGCAAATTGCAGCAAGATGAAGTATTTGATAATAAATGAGAGGGAGCCATGTCCAAGGTAAAACCTTAATACAAGCCCAGGACAAGGGTACGAACCTCCAGGAAATCTCAAATGAAGGGGAAAGGAGGGTGGGACGTCAAGAATGAACGAAGATGGACAACACAGATGGAATGTTATGGTGAGTACATAATTTCTTTATCTGATGTTGTCAGTCTTTGTTTATTATTGACAGGTGGGACAGAATCTCCAGCTACCTATATCCTGGGTGGCCTTATGGAAGGATATTCCTGAGAACCATAGAGCCAAAGGATGCTCTTCCCCTGCAGACCATATCTAATTTGTAATGAGTGATAAAGGTATGAGGCAATGCCCAAATATCAGCAGCACATATTTCAGCCAGAGAAGCCTTGGAATAAAAACAGCTAAAATGGCCATCAATCTGATTCAGTGAGCCCTTACAGGTGCAGGTATTTTACAATTGTTCTGTTCATAAATCACAAAACAGGCCGGTGTTACAAGAAGCAAGGATAAAATTTATTCTTAAGCGCTTTCCTCACAGATTGCAGTTGACTTCTTCGGAAAAAACAGAGTTCCTCCACTACACTCCTTCAATACTCATTACAAACACATTCCTAACCAATTTGTAAAAAACACCATAGGCATTTAAAGATACAGACTCCCTGTTTGCTCCACAATTATACATGCAAGAAAAAAACAAACTAACTATAAAACATGATTCAACATGTACTTTAAACTTAGTATTTTTACAAAAAATCATAAAGTGAACAATTGAATAAAAAAATCAATAATTAGATGAAAAAATCAACAATTAGATAAAAAAATCAGCTTTTAACCTTTTTTTAAGAACTGTTATGGCAATTAAGGGTTAACACCAATATTTTTCCAGGGTTTAATGAAATGATTTCAATAACCAGCATTTTGAGGTTAAAAGCTGATTTTTTATCTAATTGTTGATTTTTTAATCTAATTGTTGATTTTTTATTCAATTGTTCACTTTATGATTTTTTGTCAAAATACTAAGTTTAAAGTACATGTTGAATCATGTTTTATAGTTAGTTTGTTTTTTTCTTGCATGTATAATTGCGGAGCAAACAGGGAGTCTGTATCTTTAAATGCCTATGGTGTTTTTTACAAATTGGTTAGGAATGTGTTTGTAATGAGTATTGAAGGAGTGGGGTGGAGGCACTCTGTTTTTTCTGAAGAAGTCAACTGTAATCTGTGATGAAAGCGCTTAAGAATAAATTTTATCCTTGTTTCTTGTAACACCGGCCTGCTTTGTGATTTCTCAGTTTGTGTTACTTGGTTGGGTGTTCTGTTCATAAATAAAAGTAAAGCAATCGCTTAACCATTTCAATAGAGTCACCTTAGAAACAGGTTTACCCATCTTTGGTCCTGAAAAGGAGACAAACAATTGGTCTGAAGTTCTACAATCCTTAGTCCTGTCCAGATAAAATCTCAGCTGTCTGTGAACGTCTAGCATATGTAGACAGTATTCACCTTTGTTAGAGAAATTTGGAAAGAAAACTGGTAAATGAATGGACTGGTTGATGTTTGAATCGGAAGCCACCTTAGGAAGGAATGAAGGGTTAGTTCTCAAGGACACTCTTTCCTTATGGAAGATTATGTATAGCAGTTTCGTACAAAGTTTCTGTATTTCTGAAACCCTTCTGGTGGAAGTAATGGCCACTAAAAAATAGATTTTCCAGGAAAAAAGTTTGAGTTAACAAGTAGCTGCTGGCTCAAAGGGGGGTAATACTAAATGTTGCAAAATAAAAGTAAGATCCCATGATGATAATGGATCCTTGAAGGGAGGTTTAATAAGTAGGATTCCTTTATAGAAATACTTTACACAAGCAATGGGAGATTAGGGAGAGGTCATCATAGCCATTGTGAAAATTAGAGATGATTGCTACAGTAACTGTAATGGTAGAAGCAGCTACTCACTGGCATACCTCTCAGCTGTACCAAATTCCTCGGTAAATACCGGTTTTGAGGGCAAAATATTCAGATGCCATGAATTCCCAAGTGGCCCTTTTAATTTTCGAACTTCCCAGGGTTTTTTGAAGATTTTTTTTTACTGTTCCTGACTTCATCACGTGCAGGGCGTGTGTAATGATGTCAGCACAAGGTAGACAGACAGCCTGTCAGAATTCAGCTGCCAAGCAAATACCATTACTACATAATTTAACTTTACCGGTCCACGAGTTTTATTCACGCAGAGCATACAGGACTTCTTTCTTCCTCTGGCTCCTCCAGGTAAGGTTAAAAAAAAAAAAAAATACTGCTATAATTTATTTAATTTGTAGGACCGGTCTTTTTCTCGCTGCATCGAAGTGTGTGTTGTGATTTATTATGCTGTTACTTAATTCTTAGGACTGGTATTTTTCCTCACTGCATTGAGTTTACTTAATTCTTAGGAATGGTATTTTATTTATGTATGTGCTGTGTTGATTTTCTTATGTATACCAGAGAAACTAAAGTGGAAGCTTCAAGTGTACTGCTATTGCATTTTTCGCTACATTGAAGTGTGTGACTCTTTGTGTTTACTTTTTTGGGACCAATCTTTTTCGGCTTCTTGCAGCATTTCTTATTTCTTGCTGCACTGAAGTGTGTGTGAGAAATGACCAAACAAGTGAAGTGTACTGTACTGCATTGATTTCTTATATGTACATGAGAATTTATGTATGAGAGAAACTGGAGACAATTTTCGAGTGTACTGCACTGCTAATTCCTTTGCATTATTTCATTAAGGGCTCAGACGGCTAGTTCCTTTGCATTATTAAGGGCTCTGCAAGTGTAGTGTGTTGCTGTTATTATTTTGAATGTTTAGCACTGCTAGTTCAGACAATGTTATTAAGGGCTCAATTTGAATATTTTTATGCGACCGTGTGTGTGTGTGTATGTTTGTGGCACAAACTCTAGCTACACCACTGATCAGTAGGCCATGGAGAATGACATTTGGAGGTCCTAACAAACTATAATATTCTTTTGCTAAGATTAGAATATTGACCACCACTGAATGCCCTACTTTTACCACAAAACCCACATACTGCAAGTCACCAAAAACAAAATCCAAAGGTTCATCATCTTCTGCCTTCCCAGTGAACATCATTGCTACACATTTCAGAAACAAATGGTTACCATTTACTACAGGGTCTGTGGCCATATTTTGGTTGTCTATTCTTCAGTTTGTGTTTGAAAGGTGGTATCCCACAATTCCATTGGGGTGGGCAGGGTTACATAATAATGTATGCACATTTTACATTGATTAGCATACAGATCCGTACCTATATTTCTTGGGCCTTTGTCTAGATTTTTGATGCTTCCAGGTTGAGAGGTATGCTCTCTGGTTAAAGAGATCCACCAAAAATTCTAAAATATTTTCAACCGAAGTTGAAAAGGGATCCAAATTATTCTCAGAAGCCCAAAGAAAAATCTTTTCCATTTACTATAATATAATTTCCTGGTGGATGGCCTATAAGAAGACAGAAGAATTTTTCAGACAGGGGAAGTAATATTAGATTGCCTGGTGACTACTGGAATTGGATAACCAAGCCATGAGCCTAAGGGAGTGAAGGTCTGGGTGTGACAGCCCTTGGGGTGATACAGCAGATCCAGAGCTGGGTCCTTAATCCAAGGTCAATGAACCAAGTGAGGCCATAGGAAGGAAACCAAACTTACCTGGGCCAGAAAGGAACAATGAGGATTACTCTGGATCGCCAACTCGAGGCTTTCTTCAGAAAAAGAGGAATGAGGGGGACTGGGGGAAATGCATAAAGGAGACCTGGGTCCAATCTTGGAGGACAGCATCTCTTGGTGACTCTCTCTATGGAGCAGGTATGGCAAAATACGAGCTGCACTTGTTTATTGGGGAGGCAAATAGGTCACAGCAAGGCTCGCCCCAGCGGCGAAATATCTGTTTTGCCTCTTTGGGATTCAGAGACCACTCATGTGGCAGTAGGATGTGTCTGCTTAAACTTGCCCACTATCATGTTGTAATTCCCCAGGATGTGCATTGCTACAAGAAAGTGGTTGGAGAAATCGCCCATTGCCAAACTCTGACAGCTTCCTGGCAGAGGGGCTAGGACTTGGTTCCCCCTTTTTTGTTGATGTACCACACTACTGACATGTTGTCCAATTGGATTGCAACCATTCCCAGAGGAAGAACATTCTGAAAGGATTGTAATGGTAGCAGCACTGCTCTCATTTCCAGGACGTTGATGTGCAAGTAGGCCTCTTGGAAAGATCAAGTGCCTTGAACTGTCTCTCCCAGATAATGCCCCCCCCAACCCATCCGGGAGGCATCTGTGGTCACTATGGCCTTGGGTTGTGGGGGAACAAACATCCAACCCATAAGGATCTCTTCTGACTCCATCCACCAAGACAGATCTTTCTTGCAAGTTTCCGTTATCAAGATTGGGTGACTTAGTGGGTAAGGATGGACCATTGTGAAGCCAGAAGCCATTGAAGTATTCTCATGTGAAACCGTGCCATGGAAACCAAGGTGATAGCTACTGCCATGGAACCCAGGGTGTGAAGAACAAGGAGAGCTGGTACTTTTCATTTTGGTAAAATGGCTTGGACTTGGCATCTTATCTTCTGTTGCCTGGGAAGGGGTAAAAAGGCTATGCAGGACACTGTATAAAGTCATGCTCCAATGCACTCCAAGTCTTGAGTGGGGACAGCTAAGATTTCTCGTAGTTTACTGTGATGCTGAGCAACTTGAAGAAGTGTGTGTTGAACTTAAATTTTGGATTAGTAGATCCCTGGTGAGGGCAGTGAGGAGCCAGTCATCTAGATAAGGAAACACCCAGAATCCATGTAATCTCACTTGGGCAGTGATGACGGCCACACATTTGGTGAACACCCTGGGGGCCATGGTCAGACCAAATGGTAGTGCTCTGAACTGGTAATGACTGGCTCCCAGCCAAAAGTAGAGGAACCATTATAGCAGTTGTCTATTTTTATGTGATAATACGCATCTTGAAAGTCTACAGAGCACATCCAATCATCTTTTTCCAGAAAAGGAAGAATAGACTGAACCGTGTCCATCCGGAATTTTGTCTGCTAGGCAAACTTGTTTAGAAAGCTGAGGTCAAGTATGGGCTTCCAATCCCCCGTCTTTTTTGGCACTAAAAAGAATCTTGAGTATAACCCGGATTTTAACTGGTCTGGTGGGACTTCTTGGATGATTCTTTTTTTGCAGCAGCCTGTGTATCTCTTGGGCAGCTTGATCCCATTGATGGGGTGGAACAGCTGGGATTTTTCTTAGAGAGCAGGGAATTATGTTGCAGGGAATACTGTAGCCTCTGGAAATTATTTTCTGCACCCACAAATCAGATGTTATTTGTCGCCAGGCTGACAGGTGCAGAGAAAGTCTTCCCCAACTGCTTCCAGAGGTAAGCAATCAGGCCTCCTTTCAGGAGTGCTGGTAGGGCTGCCCAGAGAAGAGATCTCTGGTTTCGCAGACCACCTAAGCCCCAGGGTCAGCGTCTTCTATCTGAGCTCCCCACTTTGTCTCGAGGGGAACCGCTGCCACATATGTCATGGAAAGGTCCCTGAGACTTCTTGAACCACATTTTCCTGCTCCTCTGATTCCTGAAAAAGAACTGTTGAGGAGTGGAAAAATGAATGCACACAGCAGACAGGGTCTTACCATAATTTTCACACCAGGCTAGTGTGGCCTTTACTTTAAGGCTGAGCAGGGACGATTCATCAAAAGGAGCATTGACAAAGGTAGACTTGAAGGGCTCCGCAAAGTCACATGACAGCATCCAAGCATGTCGCCTAATGGCAATGCTGGAACCCACTGCTCTGTTCATCCCTTCAACTGCATGGGTGATGAGTCACATGGACGAGTTCGATACAGACTCAAGGGTGGTTATCTGTGAGACAACCTTATCTTGTACCTCGCTGGACACGGCCCCAGCTAGAGTTTCTGATAATTCCTTAATCAGGTTTCTCTGGAATCTGGTAAAATGTGCCATAAAGTTCAAGGATCTGAGTATGAAAATCAATGAAGCATAGATCCATTTTCCAAACCTGTCCATCGTGCTGAACTCCCTGTTAGGAGGATGAACAGAAGGACTCTCATCAGCTAGTTCCTTTTCAGTGCAGCCACCACTATGGCATCTACTGACAAACCCTTCACCCAATATTGGTGGTCTTCCTGAGGAGATAAAATTTTGTCAGATCTCTGAGAAATAGGCTCTGTGGCATCAGAAGCCTTCCAAGTCCACTGTGCAATAAGCTTGACAAGATCGTCAGCAGGTGGGGACACCCTGGAGGTAGATGGTCGAGCACCGAAAGCTTGCAAGTACACAGTTTCCTCTGAGGATGGGTCTTAGGACTTCCAGTTGTCCCTCTGTTTCAAAATTTCTAGGATGTTGCCAAAGGAAGCATTCTCAGGGGGTGACCGTGGGGTACCCTCCCCTTCATTGAAATCCATGTCTTCCATGATGGATTCTTTAGGGGAATCCAGATGCTTCCCTTACATGTCCATTTTTGGGGTGGCTCCTCAGTGGGGATCTCTGAGGGGGACTCCAAAGAGGAGGGACCATCTAACTAGTTAACTTGAAGCTTTGGTGCACAGTGGTACCAGCTGGGAGCCTTTGGAGGCTAAGGCCCTCTCCATAACCCTATAAGGTGGTACCCCCTGAAGAGGAGTGAAAGCCTGGAACCAAGCAGGACCAACTCAGAACCGAGGTCACACTCTAAGGTTGGAGCCAGGGAAGGATCCGAAACCGTTAAAGTTTTTGGAACCGAGATCGGCATCATACTAAAACTAGGTGCCGACCTGGAAACCACAGAACCAAAGGTGGGTTCTTGACCCCAAGACTCTGTCAGTTCCATAGCAGGAACTGATGATATCAAGGCAACCTCTTGTGCCGAGGTAGACACACCACCTAACTGCACCAAAACAGCTGGAACCGGGGGTATCTAAGTGGTAGGCTCCAAAACTGTAGTCAGAGGATAAGTAGGAGTCCCAGGAGAAAAGGTCCCCATTCCAAATGGGAGATGGGCTTGAGCCTGAGCGGGAATACCTCTGGCCAGCAACAGTCAGTTGATTCACCAACCTTATGACATCCAACTCTGAGAGACTCCTAGAGGACCGTACTGAAAGGGACGAAGGAGAATCTGGTATTTCAAGGAATGGACTAGGTAGCTGTCTGACGTACAGGTCTACAGTAGATGAAGATCTCATCCTGGACATTTCCAGTATAGGCTTTGGCACCGAGAGGGTGGGCTGTGGCTGTATTGGTGCCAGTGTAGAAGCCTGTGGAACAAAATGTGAAGTCGGTGCTGAGCCAGAACCTAAAGAGGCTGGTGCCGACAAGGATGTTGATGTCACCGTAGAAGTTGATGGTGCTGAGGAGGGACTAACTTGATGCTTTGGAACCTTGGCTGTTGGTTCTGAAGTGTGCAGAACAGAGGATTTGCATTAAGAAGCCTCAGGAACCGAGGGTGAAGTTGGTACTGAAAATATTTTCTTCTTTGGAACCTCTTGTTTTCTGACTGCCTTGGACAAGGCTTTGCTGAAAGGGGATTTAAGTAGGCCTTTAAGCAACAGTTTATTCCTACACTCTGCTAACTTTCTTTGACTGAACCCCTTACATATATCACAGTCCAAATCTAAGTGAGATGCCCCTAAACAATAAATACAAGAAAGGTACCCATCGGAATTAGGCACCTTTCTATCAAAGTCCTGGTAATGCTTAAAACCTTACGTGCCTCTCAACGATAGACGATTTATTAGACATTTTCCAGTGTGATGGGAGAAAAACAAAAATACACCCAAAAATCACCCACTCGCGCACACACACACACACACACACATACACACACACACACACACACACACACACACACACACACACACACACACACACACACACACACACACACACACACACACACACACACACACACACACTCACACACACACTCACACACACACTCTCACACACACACACACACACACACACACACACACACACACACAGAAAAAGGAAAATTAAAGGAAAAGGGGGGAAGAGATGTACCAACAATGGTAGATAAGAATTAGCTGAGATAAAAAGGGGCAAGTACCAATGATGGTACTAAAGAAAAACCCACAAGGGTTAGAAGAGAAAAAGGGTAGAGAAGACAATATATTACTATGTAGAGATACTAGAATGGATAGCAAGAGAACGAGGAGGATTAAGGGTGAATATTTTTTTAAGATATAGCAATAAATTTAGAAATTATAAACAACAGTTAAATGAGAGAAGGCTGCCGCGTTTTGCTGACAGAGCGGCAAACGAGATCTGGGGTAATGTCCACAGGGGCATTGTGGGTAGAGACTTGACTCAAGAGTTTTTGGCTGGCACAAGCAGTATAACAGCTGATCCAGTTCCGGGGATCGGAACTGAATCCCATCTGTTAAGAATAAACAAAGACTGACAACATCAGATGTTATGTTAAAGGGACAAAAATGTGAGAAGTCTCACCCAAGTGAAATTTATGCACAAAAATAGAGACTAAAACAGAAACAGAGACAGACAAGGTAGAGCTCTATAGAGTTGGGAGGACAGTGCATCCAATGTTTCGTGTGACTCAGAAGTAAACTTCTGGAAAATGGAGGAACTGAACAAAATGGAGAGGAGCATTTATGAAGGATGTTAAGGTCAACAACATGAAAGGCAAGACTACAGACAGAATAAAAGTGACTACAGAAAGAGAGAAGCAATAAATAATTGGAAGGAATGGACATTGAAAGGCTTGTGACTGTGGAGAAGGCAGAAAATATGCATTAAATGAAACAGAATACTATGAAACATGCCACATGGAGCACAATAACAACAAAACACTGCAAACAGTGGGAGGAACTGATTCAACTTCCAGGGCAATGATGGGTAATACAATTAAGGGGGGCATAGGGGCAAGCCTCCAAGGTAAAAAAATTATTTTTCATAACTACTTAACAGTGTACAATAAACTGCAATAAACATAAAGATAATGCCCAAGTCTTAGAAAAAAATAAGTAATATTTAATGAAGTAACTACTGGGGTATGAAAAGGAATGTAAGGGAAAAGTAAGGTAAAAAAACAACCCACAGATGAATGTGAAATAAAGGAGCAGTGGTATATAAATAGCACAGCAAATGTCTTTCGGCTTTTCCCGGTTAGGAGTCACCACAGCGGACCACCTGTCCTCTAATGATTGGCAGTGGTTTTTACAGTGCCGAGTTGCTATCCCGATGCCCAACCTCCATGGAATGCACACCCACAAAGAACAGAAAAACTGCAAATTAAATAACAAGTTGGACTATGTAAATGAAGCAGGTGTAGCAAAAACGGTAAACAACAGTGGGGAGGGGAACCAATGAAAGGCAATACTGAAACATAAAAAAGACTGTGATCACAGTACTTGGTTGGCATGCTTGATGTGTACATGCCTATATCTTAATCATAAAATTCCTTGGGGTACTGACACATCAGCAATATTCTGGTAAATATGGAGTAAGCTTGGCTATACTTAAAATGACTCTTGGGAGCGACAGCCTAGTAACCACCTGTGAACCTATGCAATGTATTTGTGTGAGGATACTGAAGGGGAATAAAAAAAAGTCATAAAAGGCCCATGTCCAAGGCATACCTATATATATGCAACAGCCAAATGGCAGGAATCCTGGGGCTGGGGATGAGAAGGAGGGCTTTTAGGTAGCCACCAAAGAACTCAATTTTCAGTTCAGAGACAAAGCATGGAGGAAGGGTTATGGCGATTGACAATAAATGGGAAAGTGGGGAGGGGTGGGCAAAAACAACAAGGAATATACAGTAAAATACATGGAATGTTCAGGAGGTGTCGAATTATATCAGAAGAAAGGGAATACAGGAAAAGTTAAAGAAAATTATGGAAGAGACAGTACAAAACCAAATTGAAAATCAGAGATGGGGAGAAGATACTCTGTGACCCAAAGGAGGAAATGAACAACAAGGCATGTGGAGGAAAGAGAGAAGAAGCAACTGTATTTCATAGAGGGTTTCAAACAACCACACAGAATACGATAAAAGTGGGAGAGGAAGATGGATCATATGGCAGGGAAGGTTAGAAGGTACATGCTATATGTCCTTAACAGGGATGAAGACGGATTCTGCAAGAATGTTTTTTCTAACTAGACACAGGGAAGAATAGATGAAGTAGAGATATGGGGAAGGGGGCCACAATGTCACCAAAGGACTAGAAAAAGACAGGTTGTATGGCAGAAGGGAATACAAAACAGGATGAAACTAGAACTACCTAAGTAAAGAAAGAGATGAAGATGGCTGGGCATGTGCCCAGTGCTCAATAATCTGAACATTCAATAATCTCTACTGCCCCTTGCATTTGTGAACTACAGGCACTTTTGACAAAACACAGGGAAACCAAACACACACACACACATATATATATATATATATATATATATATATATATATATATATATATACACACACACACACACACACACACACACACACACATATATATATATATATATATGTGTGTGTGTGTGTGTGTGTGTGTGTGGTGCAGCAATAGCATTGCCACCTCACAGCAAAAAGTTATCTGGTTCGATACTCAGCTGGAGTGCCTTCTGTGTAGAGTTTGCATGTCCTCCCTGCATTCATATGGGTTTCTTCTGGGTGGTCCAGTTTCCTCCCACGTTTAAAGACATGCATCTGAAACATTTCTCCCCGGGCCTCCTCTGAAAATTGTCTACTTTCCAAGTCAGACTTTCCTGGTTAACAAATGTAAAATAAAATGAATAAATATATAGTCAATAATAATTATCCACTCCCTCCCTCTATATCCCTGCTGCTGAAAAGAAAATTAATTCAGCTTTTATCTTATGTCTCATCTTCATCTTCAAAAATACAAGAATACACAATTTCTCTAAAAGAAAATCATTTTCTGACAACAAATTTTGAATCCACACTTCTAGGATTAATGCCAAGTTGCTAAGCTTGCCAATAGAATCAGATTATGAATTTCAGAAAAAGTTTTCTTCATATAATCAAACATTCAAATGGAATGTTTCACAAGATCTTTTTACCTGATATTGAATATAATTGTTCACAAGTTTTTCCCCACCAGAGATGCATTTTAATACACAACCAACAAACATGATACCAGATTCCAGTACAACTAAAACCATGCCAACAGTCTTTTTCCATTCCTTGTCAGCACAGTCTAGGATGATATAAATATTTCATAAAAATATTTTTTGTTGGCTAGTATGGTTTCTCAAAGACCGAATATGATGTTTATAAGATCTCCACACTTTCAGATAATCTAAGGTTCTAAAAGGAAAATTATCCTTTGTCCCCATTCAAAAAAAAAGCATTTTATGAACTGAATTATTAAAAGGATGAGTAATATACATTGCCTTTTTTTTCTAAAATATTTTTATTAATTATAACAAGTAAATGACAAATTTTAACAATAGAATTATCTAAACAAACAACATAAAGTAAAACGAATGCAAATATTTACAAAGGTGTCTACTACATAATTTACATTCTAATAATTCTTAAAGTATAAAAATAAAATAAAAATAAAGTTCTCGTTATTAACAAGGATGTGACTGTTTACTTAGCAGTTTCTTGAGTTTCATCCAAATATTATGGGAAGTGGTATTTCTAGTAGTTCTCAATTTGATTGTTAAAAGTTCATAATGAGAAACATTGGTTGCAGTAAGTATGAATTCCTTCATCCTTGGGGTTTATTTGTCTAGTTCTTTGTGATTATTTTCCTTGCGATGGATAGAATGCTCCATAGAAGAGGGTAATTTATTCTCTTTACTCAGATGAGTATGGGTGTATTGAATAAGACCAATGATTTAGATAAACTTAATTTATTATTAAATAATGTTGGTAAAAACATTAATATTATCCCAAAAAGGTTTAATAATGACATATGTTGCCAATCTGCTTTAGGATTTAATTTACACGTCCAACATAATACTTTTTTCTTGTATATTAATTCTATTCTATGTAGGGTTATAAATGTTCTCTGCATAAATTTCCATGTAAACAATTTCCACTTTACAGAGGAAGTACTGCAATTTGAAGATGTCAACATATGTTTTATAACTTCTTTATTTCGATAATGATTATTTATAGTTTTAAAATACTCCCAACAGCTTTCCTTAAAACATTCTGTTGAATATCTAGTAATCTTATATATCTTTGATATTAAATCTGATATACATATTTCTCAAATCTCTTAAAATGAAATTGTAAATTTTGCATGTGAAACATTCAAATCTAATTTATCCACCCATGTAGAAAGTCTTAATTGGCAAACCATGTTACATGTTTTTGAGCATTCTGATTTACAAAGTTAATAAGGGTTTAGAACTAGGAAAATAATTCCTGATCTTTTACATTATACCCAAAATTGGTGTTAGGAAGGGTAAGCATTTCCCATGGAAATCTAGGGTATCAACCTTCTAAAAAAATTGTAACCAAATTTTTTAAATGTTAATAACCATTAGTAGGAGGAATCAGCATATTTCATTAAAAAGCCCAACAGGGATATTTTTTAATTAAATTATACACTCAAGTATAAAGCATCTTTTCTATATACCACTTAGCACCCACAGCACCTTATGTCATCCAGACCTTGTTTGGGTCCGGATCCATTAACTAAGTGACTTAGCAGCTAATATTAGGTAGTATTAGAAAGGGCAAGCAGTTATTAACAAAATGACACTAAGATTGTTAATATATGACATCATGCAAATCCATCAATGTTTGCCACTTAATATTAATATTTATGCTAATATCTTCATAACTAAGAGCCCTACATGATATTGAAAAACTGAAGAATGTGGCATGAAATGCCACTACGGGAGACATGGAAATTCACTTTCAATGTCCTTTTATGTCCCACTTTTCTGGAGATATTGCTATTTTTTAAGTAATAATGAAAATAAGCAATATTTTCACATGCACTTAATACTTCATAAACCAAGGGACTTACAAACTATTGCACTGCATCAGGTGAAACCTTTTTTGTTATTGAAGACACCTATAATTAATATTTCGCTGTAAGCTACAGTGTACGTTAAACATCTTGAGAAATATTTGGTGTTATTTATATTACTAATTATACAATTAAGCATACATTTCCATATTTTTGTAATATCTTAATAAACACACACTCAGAGCGGAATTCCATGCTGTCATGTGAAAGCTTATATCTGGTTTCTAACAATAAGCCATAGACAAGGGTAAGGTGGTTTACACAGCCTATCTAGATCTTGCCAAGTCTTTCGACACCATCCCCCAATCTGGAATTATAGATAAACTCACTAAACTAGGTATAAATCCCTATGTCACAACAAGGGTTGCCAACTGGCTCACTGACAGAACCCACACTGTGAAAGTAGCAGACTCCAAATCCGACTTCAGAACAGTGACAAGTGGAGTACCACAGGGTTCAGTCCTGGGTCCTTTCCTGTTTGGTATCTACTTTCCTGAAGTACAGGCTAACACAGAAGGTCTTTGGCTAAAAAAGTTTGCAGATGACTGCAAACTAGAAGCCATAATCAAAACTCCTAACAGTGTGGACATCCTACAAAAGGGCCTCACTGAGACAGATGCCTGGTGTCAAAGCCATGGCCTCAAGCTCAATGCCAAAAAGTGCATTGTCATCCCCTTTCGTAAAAACTCTGTACCCATGAACTACAACATAGGCAGTAGTGTACTTAACATCAAAAGTGTGATAAGAGACCTTGGGACACAGGTGGACAGTAGTCTCTCCTTTGATAATCACATCACCACAGTAGTCAGGAAATCCTTCTACGTGGCCCACCTCATCACAAAAGGTTTCTCATCCAGAAAAAAAGAGGTCATTGTTTCCCTCTACTCATCACTCATTAGAACCATTATAGAGAACAATGCTCCTTTTGGTATGTACCTCACAAGACATCTACAACAACTGGAAAGGCCGCAGAAATACCTCACAAAGAGGATTACTGGCCTCAAACAGATGCCCTTTGAAGACCGTCTCAAAAAACTCCAGCTTTACTTTGTCGCATATCACCTACTCAGAGGTGATCTCTGCCTAACATACAAAGCTATGTCAAACCCAGAGCTGTTGGACATGCTCCACTTAAAGAAATCCCAATCCTTCCAAGCTACATGCTCTAGATACCTAAACCTTGTCACCACAATAAACAGAACATTCCGGAGGGATAAATTCCTGTCCCAGAGACTTCCCATACTCTGGAATAAACTACCTATCTATATCAAACAAAGCTCCTCATTAGCACTCTTCAAGAAAAATCTTGATGATTGGATGGAAAATAAGAAATTCACCCTGGGATCACCTCTGTGGCTCTGCTCGACAGTGGCACAGGAAAATAATTTTCTTGGGTGGCAATAACCAGGGTACCTTTTTGGCTGGGCTTGTATAGGCCCCAGGGCCGATAGCCTAGTACCTACCTATGAATCTATGAACCTATGTGGATTGGTTATACAGTTTCTAAGAAATGACAATTTGTTTATGAAAGTTTAGCAAAAAATATAATTCAGAGTTTGCGTGTGCTATAATATATTATAGAACTTATGCACTTTTATCAGTAGAAGGCAAATACTGATAAAGTTGCTATTTGTACAGTTTAAATAGTTTTCATTACTCGTAGATATTTACATGTGTTTGTCTTATGCTTTTTAAGTTACTTTTTCAGAAACTGCACTAAAATGCAAGGCTAGGCTTTTAGACACATAACATTCCACCGCATAGATGTTAGTGAGATAAATTATTTTTTCTTGCAAAAGATAACTTAGCTTTTATCCATTTCTTCTTGCAAAACAGAACTTAGCTTTTATACTCAAGCCTGCCATCTTCTTAATTGTATTGCAAATATAATTTATATAATTTGGTTGGCATATGACAAATTATTGTGATTTATTTAACAAAAAATCCATTCTGAAACATAAGATTTGAAACTACTGGAATTGAGTAAAAGTCAATGCTAGGATAAATAAGAAAAAGTTATTTGGATTTAGTAAATGACCACAATATCCTGTAAATACACTCATAGAATTAAGAAAAATAATTGATATAATGAGAAGAAAAAATAAGTTATGTACTCACCATAACGTTCCATGTGAGTTGTTTATCTCGCCTTTATTCTCACTGATGATCGGCTCTGACATGGCCTATAGCAAAAGCTCAAGGTTTGCCAGTAGCTCGAGACCAAGCCACTTATTCCACAATGCACTGCTGGAATTACCTCAGATCTTGTTTGCTGCGAGTATATATACCTTTTTTCTTTTTCTACAAGGAAGCACTTCCCAAAGGGGAAGGAGAAGTATTGAATAACCAGGATGGTACTAGCCTCTAAGTCAACTGTCAGCCAGGAGGGGGAAGGAGGGAGGGACGTGAGAATAAAGGCGAGATAAACAACTCACATGGAACGTTATGGTGAGTACATAACTTCTTTATGTGAAGTTATTAAATCTCGCTGTTTATTCTCACTGATGGGTAGCATTCCTCGCACCCTCAATCTTGGATGGCTCATGGAAGTACGTTTTTCAGTACCGTGGAACCAAAGGAATACCTGTCCCTGGTAGCCTTATCTACTTTGTAATGCATGATAAAGGTATGAGGCTTAGACCAAGTGGCTGCAGCACAAACATTGCCAAGGGGCAATTTAGCTTGGAAGGCAGAAGACATAGAAACGGCTCTGGGTAGAATGAGCCTTAGGTCTGTGTTTCAATGGCATGTTTGCATTTGCATAAACAAAGGATATACAATCTGGTAACAATTTAGATAGGGTTATTTTAGCCACTGGATTACCTTTTCTGGCCTCTGAAAAGGATAGAAAAAGTTGATCTGATTTTCTAATATCCTTAGTTCTAGCAAGATAAAATCTGAGCTGTCTGTGTACATCAAGTTTGTGCATCATGTATTCCAATTTGTTAAGAGTGGTTGAGAAAAAAGACTGGCAACTCAATGACCTGATTGATATTGGATTCAGAACAGACTTTAGGCAAAAAGGAGGAGTTGTTCTGAGAGATACTCTATCAGCATGGAAAATCATGTAAGGAGGTCAGATAAATAATGCTTGAAGTTCTGACACTCTGCGGGCAGAAGTAATGGCCACTAGAAATATAGTCTTCCAGGACAAATATTTGAGATCACAAGAAGATGCTGGTTCGAAGGGGGGAAGAATTATTTGAGACAGCATAAAATTTAAATTCCAGGGAGAATAAGGGATTTTGACAGGAGGTCTCATGTGAAAAACACCTTTAAGAAAAGCCTTAGATAACTTATGGCACATAACGTTCAACCCATCGAATCCAAAGTGGAAATTTGATATGGCAGCTAACTGGACTCGAACTGTGGCAACTGCTGCTCCTTCCTTAAAAATCTTTGTCAACAATTCTAAAATGGATGATAAAGGAGCTCGGAAAGGGTCGATTTTCTGTATATTGGCCCAAATTGAGAACCTGTTCCACTTACTGTGGTATAGTTTCCTGGTGGATGGCTTGTGAGAAAACAAAAGGATTTGTCTTGTATCATCTGAGAGTGAATGAAGCCTGGCAGTTAGGGGAAGTGGATTAGCCAAGCAGTCAGCTTTAGGGACTGCAGTGAAGGATGGAGGTCCCCTGACGGGTGTGTCAGAAGGTCCGGAACTGGGTCCAGGATCCATGGATCCTCCAGCAGATGATGGTGAAGGAAGGGGAACCAAATCTGTCAAGGCCAGTAGGGGGCTATGAGGATAACTGTCCTTCCCAGTGATTTTGCTTTCTGTAAAACTTTGGGTATCAATGGAATAGGTGGGACTGCATATAGGAGACCCGGAGGCCAATCATGTACGATTGCATGTCTCGGGGGATGTCCTGGAAGTGGTATTAGGGCAAAGTAGCTTCTGCATTTGGTATTGATGTGACTGGCAAAGAGGTCGCAGCAAGGCTGGCCCCATTTGTGGAAAATCAAATCTGCAACTCATTGGTTGAGAGACCACTCGTGAGGCAGCAGTATTGCCCTGCTCAGCTTGTCCGCTATCATGTTGGATTTCCCCGGGATGTGCGTTGCTAACAGAAAACATTGTGGGATGACATAGCCCATTGCCAGACCCTGAGGGCTTCTCGACAAAGGGGGTAAGACTTGGTTCCGCCTTGTTTGTTCAAGTACCAGACCACTGACATGTTGTCTGTCTGAATTGGAATTGTCCCTAGAGGAAGAGAGTCCTGAAAGTACTGCAATGCCAGAAGTACTACTCTCAACTCCAGAACATTGATATGCAGATGTGACTCTTGATCCATCCATGTGCCTTGGGTAGTCTTTCCCTGAAAATGCCCACCCCCACCCTATCAGGGAAGCATCCGTGGTCACAGTGGCTACTGGGGGGGGACAAAGGGTCTTCCAATTGTGACATCAAGAGATGTCAACCACCACCAAAGGTCTCTCTTGCAAGAATCTGTGATGAGAATCATGTGGTGCATCGGTAGCTTTTGGTAAGACCACTGAGCGAAGAGGAGCCATTGAAGGATTCACATATGCATCCTTGCGAGTGGCACAGCCAGGATTGCTGCCACCATCAAACCTAGCACCTTCAAGACCTCTGCTGCTGTAGCTTTGTTCTTTGACACCAGTGAGTTGACATGTTGGTGAAGAAGTGAGACTCTTTCGACTGGAAGACGTAGAGTGGTGGTTGAGGTATCTAACTCTGCTTTTATAAAAATAGTATGCTGCGATGGCGATAAGGCAGACTTTTCGAAGTTGACTGTAATGCCTAATTGATGGCAGAGTGTCAGAGTATATTGTTTTGCCTGAGTCAATTGATGCCTCGTGGTAGAGGTGAGGAGCCAATCGTCTAGGTATGGAAACATCTCGAATCCTAGATGCCTCAGGTGAGCCGTGACAACTGCCATGCATTTGGTGAACACTCTCGGGGCTGTAGTGAGACCAAAGGGCAGGGCTCAAAACTGGTAATGACTGGCTCCCAGCTGGAAACGCAGGTGATCCCTGGAGCATCTGTTCATCTTTATGTGATAGTACACGTCCTTGAGATCTATGGAGCACATCCAATCACCTTTCCCTAGGAAGGGAAGAATGAACTGAAGCGTGACCAATTGGAACTTCTCTTTCTTTATGAATTGGTTGAGTCTGCTGAGGTCCAAGATAGGTTTCCAGTCCCCTGTTTTCTTTGGTACCAAAAAGAATCTTGAGTAAGTTCTGAATCCAACTTGGTCTGCTGGGACTGGTTGGATGACTCTTTTTTCTAGCAATTTGTGGACCTCTATGATTGTTTGCTCCCTGAGACTGGGTGGAACATCTGGGATTCTGTTTACAGGAGTGGGAGGGGAAGAGAATGGTATACAATATCCTCTGAAAATAATGCTTTGTACCCATGTATCTGACGTTATGTTTAGCCAGGCTTCTGGGTACAAAGATAAGCCACCCCCGACTGCCTCCAGAGCCGGACAGCCGGGCCTCCTTTCAGGAGCGCTGGTAGGGCTGACCAGAGAACTGGCCTCTGTCACCCTGTTGCTGCGGACCCCCTCTGCCATGCAGGTGGTTTCTTCTGTTATAACCTCCTCCTCTGTTTCTAGAGGGGGTTGCTCCACGTGTGTCCTGAAAGGCTCCTTGTGCTTTTTGGAACCACATTTTTCTGCCCTTAGGGTTTTTGGGATAAGGCCGAGTAGGGGTAGAAAAATGGACTCCAATGGCAGATAGGTTCTTGCCTTCCTGCTCACACCTGGTTAAAGTTTCCTTTACTTTAGGCCCAAACAGTGATGAGCCATCAAATGGGGTGTTGATAAAGGCAGACTTAAAGGGCTCTGCAAAGGAACAGAGATGCATCCAGGCTTGTCTCCGCAGAGCAATGCCTGAACTAGCGGCTCTACTTGAACCATCAGCTGCATAAGATATGAGACACATAGACGAGTTCAAAACTGAGTTTAGGGTAGCAAGCTGTGTGTTCACTTTGTTGGCAACCCCTGCAGCTACCGTACCCTGGAGAGTATCTCCTAGCTCTTTCAGGAGATCTCTTTGTAGTCTCGTGAACTGGGTTAAATAGTTCAGCGAACTAAACATGCATTTCCCATATCTATCCATGATCCTAGAATCTCTGTTAGGAGGATGGATAGATGCGGATGTTTCAGACACTTCCTTTTTGGTGGCTGCAGCTACCACTATGGCATCAACAGGCACTTCTTTGGTCAAAAAGGCTTTGTCCACTGGGGCAGAGATGAACTTATTCGGCTTCCAAGGGACAGGTTCCATGGCCTCTGGTGACTCCCACGCCTTACGAGAGATCAGCTCCATGAGCTCATCGTAAGGCAGAGACACTGAAGAAGTGGAAGGTTGAGACCCAAAGCCTTCAAGAGCACTGACTCATCCTCAGTAGGGGTTTTGGACTGCCAATTGCCCCTCTGACTCAGGATCTCTAATATCTCTGCAAAGGAGATATCCTTAGAGGGGGATCGAGGGGACCCTTCTGACTCATCCAAGTCAGTGTCAGATGTCAAAGCCTCCTGTGGCGAGTCCAAGTGCCTCTGCTTGCACAGTCTCTTCCTGTGTACCTCCTCAGTGGGGAGATCTGGGGAAGTCTCGGAAGAACAGGGGACACCCTGTGGGGCTACTTGAGGCTCAGGGTCTCTACGCTTAGGGGAACCGGTAGACATAGAAGCAGACACAGGTGCTTGAGAGGAGAAGGAAGGCTGAACTGATGCCAACGATGTCTTAGGAGACAGGACTCTCCTCATGGCATCGAAAGCACCATGGCTCCGACGAGAAGGGGTAGACAGTTCCAGAGGGACCGTCTGATCCTCCCACACCGAAACCATGGGCTCCAAGCCCAAGGTAGTAGTCGAGCTCATCCGAGCCGAAGCCCCAAGAGGAAGAGTTGGCACCGACAAAACAGTCCGACTATCCTCCCCGAACCTGACAGGAGAGTGTCGGCTCCTAGCATCCTCAGTCAGCGCCGAGAACGTCTGAGTAGATGGAACCGATAACACCAGTGCGGTTCTCGGTTCCATAGGTTTGACAGCTATCGGTTCAGGCTTCTTCAGCTCCAAGAGTCCAGTATGGCTCGGAGGAGGAGTAGTCAAGTCCAGTTCAATGGT
This sequence comes from Protopterus annectens, assembly GCF_019279795.1. Taxonomy (NCBI): domain Eukaryota; kingdom Metazoa; phylum Chordata; order Ceratodontiformes; family Protopteridae; genus Protopterus; species Protopterus annectens. Next base: position 121,450,316 of record NC_056728.1, on the reverse strand, counting down.
CTTCGGCTCCGACAAAAGGGTCGGGGCCGACAACAATTTAGCAAGTCCTGGTCCCCATAGAAGCTTCTGCACTAGCTGATCCATATCCATATCTGAGAGGCTGACTGAAGACTTCGAGGAAGGTACTGACTGGAGCAGAGGAGATGAGGGAACCTCAGAGACTGGCTCCTAGACTGGGAGCTGGCTCCGAACCAAAGGGACACTCTGTTCCAAGGACTGTAGAACCGATGACCCTGTACCCTCTATTCTTTTTGCCTTCTTAGTAACTTTAGAATCTCCAGAAGATTTAGATGATTTTGAAGAAGTGTCAGCACCTTCCTGGCTACCCAGTGCCTCAGAGAAAGTATGCTGCAGCAACCCCCTATCAATAAGTTTTCTCCTTCTCTCTAAGAGTACCCTAGAGGAAAAAGAGTGGCAAATACTGCAAGAGTCTTAGAGGTGTTTAGCCCCCAGACAGTAAACACATTGGACATGCCCGTCAGTGACGGACATTTTCTGTCCACAATCTGGACATTTCTTAAACCCCGATTTGGGATGAGACTTTTCCTTCTAATCCAGCATGCTCAAAGTTTGAAATAGGCACACCACAGAATTAACTTGTAGAGGTTAAATACAGGGCTAACTAGGCCCACACTAAAAAAAGTACTAATAACAAGAATAAATTTGTTAAATCTAAATAGGGCTAACAAAAGGCCCAGCACTCTGAGAAACTAAGCCAACACAGGGCACTACCTACTACAATCTAACCTACGTATAACTACAGTATTTTAACGTGAAACACACACACACACACACACACACACACACACACACACACACTAGCTAGAGAATAATATATATCAAAAAGAAGGAGAAAGAAATTTTTAAACTTGCGATTTAAGCAAAATATAGTCCGAGCTGACTGGATCACCGAGATCTCTTGCCGCGGCAAACTAGATCGGAGGTAATTCCAGCAGTGCATTGTGGGATAAGGAGCTTGGTCTTGAGCTACTGGCAAATCTTGACCTTTTGCTATAGGCTGTGTCGGAGCCGAGGATCGGCTCCAAACCCATCAGTGAGAATAAACGGCAAGATTTAACAACTTCACATCATTAGTTAATCTGAAAAAAACACCATCTGTGCACACAGATAATTTAACTGGAAGATTATTAACAGTTATTGGACTTATCAAAGGATTATAATCAATAGTCCATAATATAGGACTGATTGCCAACAGAAATAGGGTAGTAGAAAAGAGGCAACCTTGCTAGAAAATTGCTGTTATATTTTGGAGTCTTCAGTGGTAATTTATATACTGTTTAGTATGGGAAAAAAAGAGTTTTAAATAAATTTAATAAACTGGATAGAACATTTACATATTGTAAAATATGAAACTAATAATGTCTTGAATCAAAGGTTTTCTTACATTGTGGGAACAGAATGTAACATGATGAGAAAAATAACTGAATAGCATGTGATGCTTGAATATGAAATCAAATTGATTAACAAATAATCGGGTCTGAATTTTAGACAAGACTTTATTACAGAATTTAACAATAATTTTATAATCTAAATTAAATAAGGTAATAAGGTGATAATTGTAAAACTATAGCCATTAATATCTTGTTTTTGTATTAAAGAAAATTTAGCAACAGGAAATAATTGATTTGACATAAGATACCAACACTGTAAACAAGTGCCATATAGAAACCATATTTGAATCTCATTTGCTTGTGTTTGCCAGAAGAGTATCATTGCATCTTTAATATGTAGTTCATAAATCATTTGCATCCTGATACCTTTCTAATATTTAACAATTAATAGATGTGGAAATAAGAGCTACCCCCCCTCGCCTTGCTATTGTGAGGATTCATGTTTTAATGCACTACAATGTACTGCTTGTAAACATATGAAATTACATTTTATTCATTGGCTAAATTTCCCTAAGTTAATTTTTTAACATGGTGGTTCTGTCCATTAATATTTAAAGATAAAATGTATATGTACTTAAAAAAAAAATCAAAAGCCCCCCAAAAACCCATCTGTATGGACCACCCCACACAAAAATAAATCTTGGTCTTCACCATCTAAGAAGGTTATGGCAATATGTTCAAAGCATTCAGGACTTTATATGCTTTCTTAGGAGAAGAAAATTAAAAATGCAGGCTTTGATAACTAAGTTTTAATAAAGCAGGAAAAAATCAGTTTTGTAGAAATATATTTTTTCTAAAGTTGTTTATTTAGCAAACATCTTCCTTTTTTCTGCCACTTTGGCAAGGAAATCACAGAAGACGTTAATTGCCTACTGTTTAAGTAAGAAATGTTCGGTTTCATTCAGAGATGGAAAGAAACCTTGCAATAACTATGCAGTTTTGACCTTGTTTAGGGGGTCTACATGAATAATGCATGTTTTAATTAAGGCCAAAGAATTCTGATTAGACAGTTCACCTAATGCTGGTAAAGACTGAGAGTTACGCAGATGTTCAGGAATACCTGAAATTCACAAATTTAATTTGCATGTTCTCATTTACAGATTTAGAACTTTATCTTGAAATTGTGACACATCTGATCTAAAAGTACAACATTTATGCATTTATACGTTCTGTGATGCCCCTCCTCTGGGTCAGTAATCAAGGAGCCTCAGTCCTCACCACTTACACTGGTGAGGGATGCTCACTTGGAAAAAAAATAGATACAGTATTTCCAGATGCAGCTCACTGCACCAAGACAATTTCTGCTCACAGGTCCTGCAGTACCCTGTTACATTCTTTGCAATCCCAGGCCAGTAAAGTTTCTGCATAATACATATCTTTGTATGCTTTATGCCCATATGACCTGCAAAAAGAATGTCATGGGCTATGGCTAGAAGTGCCAAACGTTAGGCTCTAGGCACTACCAACTGCTGTATTACCTCACCCTCTAGCCCTCCCTCAGGGCTCTACTCTCTATACAGTAACCCTCTGCTCTGCTCCAGTATACAGATTCCCCTTTTCCTTGAGAAGCAGGTGCCTCCCTAGCAACCTCGTTCAAGCCTCTTAGTGTAGGGTCCAAGCGCTGAGCATGTCTCAATTCTACCTTTGTGACCCTTCCCAGCTCCCCTTCCACAGGAAGTCTGGTATCCTCTGACGGTGGTGCCTCACTGTCAGCCTCAGTACTCACCTTTACTCTTGCAGTCACTCTCTCTAAGAGAACATCAGTACCTACCAGCAGCTGTGGATCACCTTCATGCTCACTGCTACAGGGTAGCTCCCTCCTAGAAATTGCCATCTCACCAGCCCTGGCTTCAAGTGTGAGGTTTGCCTGGGTCTCCCCAGGCTACCAGCTCAACATGCCTGTCTCTAAGCCTAGCTGCATGTAAATGCATGCACACAAGGTACTGCATTACCAAAATCATTCCCTATCAAGACATCTGCAGGGATATCCTCAAACACACCTACTTGCTTGCTTCCTTTTCCACCCTCCCAGTCAAAGTGAACCCAGGCCAAAGGTATTTGGAATGGTGTCCCTTCTAAAGCTCTGACTGGAGTGGCCTACCCAAGCAAGTACTTCTCTTCTTTAACCACTGCAGGCTTTACAATGGTTATGTCAGAGGCTGTGTCTCTCTCTTAGCAGTGGCCTATTTTCCATCAACGAAGATAAGATATAAGCTCCAGTGATAGTCTGGTACCCCTGTTGTCTCCAGATAACTTACCACTGGCATGCTGTTATTATCACTTCCTGGCTCCCCCAACTTTTGTTCCCCACCTTGCTTACATGGACATCTGTATGTTATATGACCTCATTCATTACATTTAAAACATCTAACCCTTGATTCTGGCTGTGTACCTGAGCTAGTGGCTTCCACTGGTGCTAGTGGACTCTGTTGAGGTGGTTTAGGCTTCCCACCATGGGTTCCTTTATATCAGTGTTCAGCAATGGGAATCCTTTTCTTGTGCAGTGATGCCCTGCTTGCTAAGTCAAGATCCCCTTTTTTCCCCAGCTCATATACAGAGTTACATCCTGGTCTGCCAACCAGATTCTCATGTCCTCAGGCAAAGTGCTAAGGGCTTATTCCTTCACCAAAAGGTCTGCCACCCTTTCAAAAGTGGTGACCTGACACTAACTCACCCACCTACGAAAATAAGTGCATAACTCAGAAATATAATCACATACACTTTCATCTGCCTTGCATCTATGCTCATGAAATTGTTTTGTAAACTTTAGGTGTTAACTTAAAACATTCCAATAAACATTGTTTAACTTTATCATAGCTTAAACAATCAGTATCAAACAATTTAGAAACAGCAGTTACAGCTTTGCCATGGAGTAAGGGGGTCAAGAACTATACTCAGATGCCTTGATCAACATTATACTGCTTAGATACTCTTTGAAATATATGAATAAACCTATCAAAATTATCACACTCTGTAAACTATGGAATACATTTACTGACTTTCATTACGTCTGTTGTTCAGTTATTCCCTTCCCCTTTACCTCCATAACCATGTTCAGCATCTCTCTCTCATGTTGACGCTGCTTCTCACTTTCTTCAAGCTCCAAACACCACAGTCTCTCTAACAATTCTAATTCCATCTGTTTTGTCTGCCGCAGTCTCTCCACTGATTCTAATTCTAAACGTTTGGCCTCCAGTTCAAGTCTATTTAACTATAGATGGATTTTTAAATCCTCTGAGAAAAATATGAACTGTCCTGTTTCTGAGCTCTGCAAATCCCCATCCCCAGACTGGTTATCCTCCTGGTTGCTGGTCTGGGCTATGGCTGTGACTAAGGTGGAAATCATTTCCTCTTTAATCAGGTTGGCACATACCAGTCCTTTGGCTTCACACACCTTGGCCAACTGGTTCTTTGTCAGCGTGCCATATCTTTGCTTGCTTTCCCTGACTAAACAAAACTAACAAAAAATAAATAAAACTGTTGTGAAAATGAAACTGCATGTTTAGCTTGTGGCTGCTGAGAGTACACACACCTTCACTGACAACTGCCTACAGGCTGTAGTAGTTAAATCAATATCACACCACTGCCACCAATAGTTGTCTCCCCTCCTCTGGGCCAGTAATCAAGGAGCCTCAATCCTCACCACTGACACTGGCAGAGGGACTTTCACTTGGAACACAAATCGATACACACAGTATTTCCAGATGAAGCTTTCTGCACCAAGCACAATTTCCATTAAGAGCACACAGGTAACACACTTGCATCCTGGGGCTGGGTTTCCTCTCTCCCTCTCACCTGGCCCCAAATAAGACTTCACACTGACCACAGCTGAAGAGTTGAGTCCTCAGTTGAGTGTTCCAAGAGAATTCCTCCACTTCCTCTCTGAAAAACCAGTGCTCTGTGTTCCTGCTCCAAGTAGCTAACACCCACACACACTCTGAGATTTGAGTTTTACACACACACACACACACACACACACACACACACACACACACACACACACACACACACACACACACACACACACACACACTCACACCTGGGAAATGCTGGCACAAATTTACCAGCTATGCCCCCTCTGCCCAGACTATAAGGTAGATAATGTCAGCAGAATACTTCAAAGCCAGCTACTTTATGGCTCTTACAAGGGTACCCAGTAATAGAGAGTAAAATTAATACTAATACAAATGGTAGTGTTAAAGTATTCTCTAAAGACCAGCCACAATGAAAAATTTAAATATATTTAATAATAAATAATAAAATAACATGAAGATACTAAGTGCCTTTTTCAATAAACACCAGTGTTTCAATCACAAGAAATATTACAAATAACACAGATGGAAAGATTCACACAGATACAGAAAAACAATACTTAACTAATCTCACTATATTTTCCTGACTGATCTAAAGAATTATCATTCCCTACTTACTTAATAAAGCAAGGCAAGATGAAGTGGGTGAGTGGTCTTAGTTCCAAAATAGAGTGCTCTGAGACTTCGGTCTTATATAGTATTAAAACATTACTTCAGTGCTGGAAAACAGAATGACATCACATGCACCTAGTCATCTGACTCACACTCCCACACTACCCAGTTTTCTAGAAACTGAACCAAAATCTAGCACAAACCACGCACCCACTTTCGGGGAGGGTCTCAACAGAAATCTACCCAAACAGCAGAGACCTCCAAGGCAGAAATGCACTCGACCACCACAACACAGCACAAACCACAAGACACATAGCTCACCTACACAGTGTGCCCCTCAACCTAAGCCCCTAGGGCAAAACACCTTGCTGAATACACTAATCATAGGTAACTCGATAATGAGACACACTGATCTCCCACTCACTAGGTTGAATAAGGAAAAGGTAACAGCTGTCAGCACACTGATGTGCCACTCACTAGGTTGAATAAGGAGAAAGTAACACTCAGCTGCCTGTCAGGTGCCGGAATCCAACACATAACACACGCACTCAGGTCACTCCACAGCAAGTACAAGTATAACTCTGTCACTGTCCATGTGGGTGTAAATGACATGTGACTCACCTCCCTTGACTGAGGAGCTCTCGGATTATGTGGTCCAGGCAGGTATGATCCTAGCCCTGAGCAGCATCCTATCATCGCCCAGAATGTTACCGCTGTACAAGCAGAAAATGACTGACTTCAACAACTTGCTACGTTTCTGGTGTTATTCTAAGGGAATCCAGTATCTGACTGCTTGGTATGACATGACTGACAGACCTCAATGTTTTACCAGAGATGGCCTGCATCTGTCACCCCTAGGTTTCTGGACACTGGCTAAGGGTCTTGCCACCCTTATAATGCCTTTTTTAGGCGATGTTCCAAAGACAAAATTACGACCGTAAGAGCTATAAATAAATGCAATCTGAGGGTCAAGCTGCTCAATGCTAGAAGTCTAAATCTCAAGATGCACTTTATTTATTTATTTATTTTACATTTGTTGACCAGGATAGTCCATCTGGGTGTGAATCCATTTTCAGTGGAGGACCGGGGAGAAAAAGTGAAAAGGAAAAAGTTATTACAATATAGTATCTATATCTTTATATATATATATATATATATATATATATATATATATATATATATATATTTTTTTTTTTTTTTTTTTTTTTTAGGGCAGGGGTCCATCTTTATTTGATCGTTTGAGTATACTTTAATACGTGTACATATGTATACCCTTACAAAAGAAAATAAATTATCAAATTATACTCTTATATATATTGTAGGTAGCTGATAGGTGGTGTTAACAAGTGGGAGTGGGGTATACATGGAGACTATAACATTTAGGGGATGAAATTTGATGTGGGCTTATGTAGTATTAGCCTGGCTTGGTGCAGGAACAGAGCCAGTTGTTAGTGAGGTGGTCTTTGAACAGAGTTTTAAATTGGTGTAGGTTGGTAGCATTTAGGATGTGTTGTGGGACTGAGTTCCAAAATTTAGAAATGTGGTGGGAGTACAGGGCATCCCTGGCTTTGTTGTTGCTTTTGGATACTTGGCGGAGTGTTTTGTGTGAGGATCGGAGTTGCCGAGTGTTGGCATATGGTTTGAGTAATTGTTGTAGTGCTGGGGTTCTGTTTGGCTGGTATATTAGTTGGTGAGTAAAGACAAGTTGGGTATATTTTAGTTGCTGTGGGAATTCTAACCAATTTATTTGTTGTAGGGCAGAGCAGTGGTGGGACCTATATGGAGAGCTAGTAGTGAACTTGGCTATTTTATTGTACGCTGATTCAAGTTTGGTAAGGTCAGTTTTGTTAAGGTTTGTAAAGATGGGAGAAGCATAGAGAAAAGTAGATAAGAGATGAGTCCTGGCGATGCTTAGTCTAGAATGGCTAGTTAGGAAAAGATTAATTTGGTAAAGAGAGCCTAGTTTGATGTGTGTTTTTTTAATGGTTTGAGAGAGGTGTAGGTCGAATTTTAATTTGCTATCAATTGTGACACCTAGTAATTTGGTATGTGAGCTGGTGTTTATGATTGTGTTGTTGGAGGAGTGGATTTGAAAAGTGGCTGAGCACTCCTCAAAATGGAGAACATCGACATTTGTGTTATAGCGGTGACCTGGTTTAAAGCAGCAGAAAGCACCCCTGCCCTACCAGGCTGTAACTCATTCCACACCTCCAAAGGTGGTGGTGTCTCCATATTCATAAAGGATATGCACACCTCCAGGCTAGTAGCCCAGCATAACGCATGTGAGATACTTCAGGTACAACTAACAATGGGTAAGACAGCGATTCAGGTCGTAGCCTGCTATAGGTCCCCAACCATGTCCCAACACTCTCACTCCACATTCCTAAGTACCCTGGAAACTGTTAGGGTCCAACTCTTGTGCTAGTTGACTTTAACTACTCCTCCATCAACTGGGAAAACTACTCATGTACCAATACACTGACCCAACGCTTCCTGGAATTCATCAATTCCAATGCCCTGGACCAGCTCATTCTTACCCCCACTAGAGGAAGCAACATCCTTGACCTGTTTTTTACTAACATGGGCAACCATTCCTCTACACCAACAGTCAATTCCTCCCTGGTTAGATCTGACCGCAACCTAATCACCATGGAAATACACATCTCACCCACACTCCCAGCAAAGGTAACCACCATGAAAAACGTCTCCAAAGCTGACTTTGGGCTCCTAAAAACAGAGGTGGCTAACTTCACGGCACCCATGTCAATGGAAAATAGATGCATAATGGCCAAATCATACACAGATGCATAAATGCATGGAACTAGCCATACCCAAGAGAACCAAGGCACTCTCCTCCAAAAGAAAGGAAGCCAATCTGGTGGTTCCCTGCCATTAATAAACTCTACAACAGAAGGAAGAAACTGTTGCAGAAAAAAGGTGAAGTCCCAAGACTGGAAAAATGCTCTTATTAGAGCAACAAAAAGTTGAGATCCCTCATCAAAACCTCTACAGCCAGCTATTAAGGTAGAATTTCAGCAGACACTAAAAGCAAACACGGCAATACCCAGGTTTGCTCTAAATTACTGCACAATGGTACCTCCTATACTGAGCCAACAGATATTGTTAACATACTGGCCGACAGATTCAGTTCCAACTTTACCCCTCTCCCCCCCCCATAAAGGACCAATCACAATACCAGAGGGATGCCAGGCAGCCAGCATTACTGCAGCACAGGTTAAAGCTGCATTGTCCAAGGTCAAGAATACAGCTTCCATGGGACCCAACAATATCTCTGTATGTGTTCTACATGAACTACAAAATGAACTGGCGCAACATCTATGTGCCCTGTTCAATCACAGCCTCACCTCAGGCTTTGTCCCTACTGAATGGTGCACTGCTACAGTCATCCTTCTCCATAAAGGGGGAGAGACTACAGACCCTGGGAATTATTGCTCCATTAGCCTGACGAGTCTGATATGTAAGGCTATGGAGCGCATTATCATGGACCTAATTAACAAGGATATAGGGAATCTTCGAACTCTAGATCCCACGCAATTTGGTTTTGTAAAAGGTAGATCATGCCTGCTCAACCTGGTTGACTTCTTTGAGTCAGTCACCAGAGCTGTGGATGAGGGCAAGGCAGTTCATACAGCCTACCTTGATCTGGCCAAGGCCTTTGATACCATTCCCCACTCAGAAATTATTGATAAACTTACCAAACTAGGCATCATCCCCTATATCACTAAGTGGGTTGCAAACTGGTTCACAGATAGAACACACAGTGTGAAAGTAGCGGACTCCAAGTCAGACTTTTGACCAGGCATGAGTAGAGTCCCACAGGGATCGGTCCTGGGTCCTCTCCTGTTTGGCATCTACTTCTCAGAAGTCCAGGCCAACATGGAGGGACTCTGGCTGACCAAGTTTGCAGATGACTGCAAGCTGGGAGCCATTATTAACTTCCCAAGTGATGTAGACATCCTACAGAAAGGCCTCACTGAGACCAATGACTGGTGTCAAAACCATGGGCTTAAGCTTAATGCCAAAAAAATGCGTTGTCATCCCCTTTGGGAAAAACTCAGTTCTCACTAATTACCACATTGATGGGAGCCCACTGAACACTAAAGGCATTATATGAGATCTGGAGACACAGGTTGACAACAACATCCCCTTTGACCACCACATTGCCACTGTGGTCAGAAAGTCCTTGTGTGGCAAGTCTCATTACCAAGAGCTTTGCATCCAGGTAGAAAGTGGTCATCATTTCTCTCTACTCTTCACTCATTAGGGCAATCATTGAGTATAATGCCCCATTTGGCATGTACCTCACTATACACATGCAACAGCTGGAAAGGCCACAAAAGTACCTCACATAGAGGATCCAAGGCCTTAAACAGACTCAAAGAACTCCAGCTATTCTGTCACATATTGTCTACTAAGAGGTGATCTCTGTTTGACGTACAAAGCCATGTCTGACCCAGCTCTGTTATAAATGCTACATCTAAAGAAATCCCAATCCCTCTGCACCACCTGCTCAAGAGACCTCAACCTCATTACCACAATCAACAGAACATGCTGGAGAGACAGGTTCATAACCCAGAGACTGCCCATGCTCTGGAATAGACTTCCCATACATGTCAAGAAGAGCACCTCACTGGCGCTCTTCAAGAGAAATCTTGATGAGTGGATGGGAAATAGAAAGTTCACCCCGGGGATCACTCCAGTGGCTCTACTTGATAGAGGCACTGGGAACTAATGTCAGGGAGGCATGATGCCAGGGCACTTCTTTGGGCTAGGCTTGTAAAGGCTCGAGGGCCATTAGCCTAGTACATACCTATGAACCTATGTGTCGTAATACACACACATAGCGCTTTGCTAAGATGTGTTATAGCATCTGGAAGCTATAAAACCATTTCAAAAACTACCACCCTTCCAGGGTAGCAATCAGTTCACCCCTAAGGACAATACAGCAGGATTCCTGGTCCTGGTTTTCATAGACATTTTGTTTCTGGCTGCAATCAGAACTGTAAGATACAATCTTTATGGCGTAAATCAGGTAATTTGATTTCAGACTATTTTTCAAAGTTAGCTGGAGTGAGATTAACCTCTTCTCTTTCAGTATCCTCTGTTACAATATATTCATTTCAACAGTTACAACACAGTCTGACATACAGGTGTATTTCCTTTCTGTCCAGCAGGACCCACTGTTGGTTCATTTTTAACACAAGCAACTTTACAAATACATTTTCAACACAAGCACCTGTACAAATCAGTCTGAAATTCAAGTGACATATAATTCTTTACAAAACTCAGCTAGCTATGCTGGCATAAGTTACACATCCATGACCCTACTCTCTCTGGCATAGCTGGCACTACTCACATTGTCAGAGGTTCATTGGTAAAAATTAGGCTATCATTCTGCAGACTATTACAACTGTAGCCAATAACCAGAGGTCAGAATCAAACCTTGTACTTTAAATCTGTAAGGTAAAGACCTTAACCATTATACCAACTCCACCCCAGATTACAATAAACCCACTGCAGGGGGTTAGCATTTAACTGATCATATCTAGTTTTATGACTGAATAAAAATCAGCTTACATTTTTGCTTGATATTTCTTTAATTTTATAAATTCTTCTTTTTGGGCTAAAGACATGGACTTAACCTCAATTAACTCACCCTTTAACATCAAGAGAGAAAGAACAATAGCTGCAACAGAGTCAGGGATCTCTAATAATGATGAACTCAGGCAGGAATCTTTTCACTTACTTTAGACTTCTCTTTTAAAGTATGTGGTACTCCTTGAAATTCCAAATGAAGCTGTGTCTCTTTAATAAAAATTCACCTGTGTTTGCATCCATAAGTGGATCTCCAGTGACTCCTCAAACTTGAGATGAAGGTCTCCCTAACTTGTGGGAGATACAGCTGGCAGATATTAAATCACTTATCCCTGAAATAGGTTACGTCTATTAGGCAGTTCAGTATTATCTGGAAAAAACAAACTGAATAGAAGGTCCTTTACAACAGCATCCTGTTTGTTCAGAAGCAGTATTAACAAATTTATTTTTTATAGTGCAATTTTTTTTCTAGTTTAACAGTCTTCCTTTTTTAATACATTAGTTCCACAAGAGAGGAGAAAAAAATGGTAAAAAGAGATTACTGAACAGGAGAATTTGAAAAACTTTCTTATGAAACAGCCACCAGCTAACTACTGTACCGGCACTGCTCAACGCACTAATGTATCACGTGTCATCATCCATCTGTTATACACACACACGCGCGCGCACGTATGTGTGTGTCATACAGTGGCTATAAAAAGTTTACACACCCCTGTTAAAATGCCAGGTTTTTGTGATATAAAAAATGAGACCACAAAAATCATTTCAAAACTTTTCCCACCCTTAATGTGGCCTATAACCTGCAGTGTATGTACGTGTGTGTGTGTGTGTGTGTGTGTGTGTGTGTGTGTGTGTGTGTGTGTGTGTGTGTGTGTGTGTGTGTGTGTGTGTGTGTGTGTGTGTATGTATATGTCTATATATATATATATGGTACTGCGGTGGTGGTGCTGCTGTAGCATTGTCGCCTCACAGTTAGACGTTGCCCATTCAATTCTCAGTTAGAGCATCTTCTGTGTGGCGACATGCGTGAATGGGCGTTCCTTCGTTGAAGGTTGTGTGTTAGGCTCGGCAAGCCAGCACGTAAAAATCTACTGCCAATCATTAGCAGACTGGAGTTCCGCTGTGGCGACCCCTAACCGGGAAAAGCCAAAAGACACAATCATTAGAATACATAAAAAAAAAAAATATATATATATGTACATATATATATATATATATATATATATATATATATATATATATATACACACACACACACACACACACACACACACTTGTGTATATATATATATATATGGATCTAAGTCCGAATCCATTACCACTGAACACACTTTAGCGCTTTTATCGAAAAAGTGCTTTTGTTAAAGTGTGTTCAACAAAAAAAAACACTAAATTAACGTTTTTGCCCCCCTACACCCCCCTACTTTAATATTCTCCCTCCGAGATCACACTACAGTGGGGAAAAGGGGAATTTTTCCTTATCCGCAGCATAGTACGACCTCCGCAACATGCATACTTACGCGAAAGTGCTTCTTTGGTGAAAAGCACTTTTGCGTAAGTATGCTCAGCCGTAATGGATTCGGACTTTTGATCTTTCGATCAAAAGTCCTAGATCTATATATATCTATATATATATATATATATATATATATATATATATATATATATATATGCTCTTACATGTATATTTGCTTGAATGTATATATGGAAACTTAAACATTTATATACTCTTATTCAGCTGTGAAATATCTTGCAATGCTCTTCCAGGTTCTTATCTACTCTCATTGTATATTTTGTACACTTGTATTTTCAACCAAAAGGGGGAATATCCTCTTATTGTATACGAATGGCTGTAAAGTCTGCAATCTGTATGCTTCTATCCTGTAATGTCTCTTTTGTAAATTTTTCTTCTCTCTGTAAACTTATGGAGTTTTTCTCCCCATGTCTCCACTGAAAATGTACACTTGTCCAGTCGGACTATCCTGGCAAAACAAAATGTTAAATAAAAAATAAATTCAACTGAAAAACAAACAAATCTGTTAGGGGAAAAAATATAAAAAATAAAAAAATGTACAATAAGGTGGTTGCATAAATGTGCACACCCATAAACTAATACTTTGTTGAAGCCCCTTTTGATTTAATTACAGCATTCACTCTTCTTGAGTAGGAGTCTATCAGCGTGGCACATCTTGAATTGGCAATATTTGCCCACTCTTCCTTGCAACAGCACTCCAAATCTGTCAGATTGCAAGGGCATATCTTGTGCACAGCCCTCTTCAGGTCACACCACAGATTTTCTATTGGATTTAAGTCTGGGCTCTGGGTGGGCCATTCCAAAATTTTAATTTTATTCTGGTGAAGCCATTCTTTTGTTGATTTGGATGTATGCTTGGGGTCATTGTCATGTTGAAAGGTGAAATTCCTCTTTATCTTCAGCTTTCTAGCAGACGCCTGAAGGTTTTGGGCCAAAAGTGACTGGTATTTGGAACTGTTCATAATTCCCTCTACCTTGACTAAAGCCCCAGTTCCAGCTGAAGAAAAGCAATCCCAAAGCATGATACTGCCACCACCATGCTTCACCGTGGGGATGGTGTTCTTTTGGTGATGCAAAGTATTGTTTTTGCGCCAAACGTACCTTTTGGAATTGTGGCCAAAAAGTTCAACCTTGGTCTCATCAGACCAACACATTTTCCCACATCCTTTTGGGAGACTTGATGCATTGTTTTGCACATTTTATGTTTTTGTGTAATAAAAGGTTTCTGTCTTGCAACCATACCCCATAGCCCAGACATATGGAGAATACGTGAGATTGTTGTCACATGTAGTACACAACCAATACTTGCCAGAAATTCCTGCAGCTCCTTCAGTGTTGCTGTTGGCCTCTTGACAACCTTCTGGACCAGTTTTCATCATGTCTTTTCATCAATTTTGGAGGGACATCCAGTTCTTTGCAATGTCACTGTTGTCCCATATTTTATCAACTTTTTGATGACTGTCTTTACTGTGTTCCATGGTATATCCAATGCTGTGGAAATTTTTTGTACCCTTCTACTGACTGATACCTTTCGACAATGAGATCCCTTTGATGCTTTGTGAGCTCTCTGTGAACCATGGCTTTTGCTGTAGGAGGCAACTGATTACATGTCAGGAAAATCCTACTAGGGCAGCTGAATGTTATTTGGGGTTAATCAGAGTCTCTTTAATTGATGACAGGTATGTACCCAAGAAGACTGAATGCTGTAATTAAATCAAAAGGTGCTTCAACAAAGTATTAGTTTAAGGGTGTGCACACTTATGCAACCAGATTATCATATTTTTTTATTTTTTATATTTTTCACCCAACCAATTTGTTTGTTTTTCAATTGAATTGTACAGGTTATAGGTCACATTAAAGGTGGGAAAAGTTTTGAAATGATTTATTGTGGTCTCATTTTTTTATATCACAAAAACCTGGCATTTTAACAGGGGTGTGCAAACTTTTTTATATCCACTCTATGTGTACATTTATGTATATATATGTATGTGTACATTGGGGGGTGTGGGTGGCGTAGCCTCCCCCCCCCCAGTTATTTTCAGTACATATTGTCTTCCGGAGAGAATTAGTCATTGCTGTTTTAACTTGTGCATGTCTATTGTTTAAAATGTATTGTTTTGAAGTTTTTGGTAAAATACAATATAAAGCAAACAAGATGGGGGGGCTATGCCCCCACACCCCCCAATGTAGGGGGCTGTGGCCACCCACCACTATACATAGTAACTCAAGGATAACACTACAGTGGGGAAAAGGTCATATACCTTTTACTTGCCTTACAGTACTCTACACAGTGCCATATATATTAAGTTCAGTTCAGTAAAATGAGATTCAGTGAAATGAGTTTTCAGTGATGTGGTTGGTGTGAAATGAGATTCAATGAAACAAAGTAGATGCATATATCTATATATATATATATATATATATATATATATATATATATATATTTATATATCTATCTATATATATATATATATATATAGATATATATATATATATATATATACATACATACATATATATTGTCGCCTCACAGCAAGAGGTTCTCCGGTTTGATCCTTGGCTGGGGTGCCTTCTGTGCGGAGTCTACATGTCCTCCCTGTGGTCGCGTGGGTTTCCTCCAGGTGCTCCGGTTTCCTCCCACATCCCAAAGACATGCTGCAGGTGGACTGGACACTCTAAATTGGCCCTATGTGTGAGTGCATGTGTGTGTATGTGCCTTCTGTGGAAGGTTGGGCGCCGGGCTGGCAACTCGACACTGTAAAACTCCACTGCCAATCATGAGCGGACAGATGATCCGCTGTGGTGACCCCTAACCGGGAAAAGCCGAAAGAAGAAGAAGAAGTATAAATATATATATATATATATATATATATATATATATATATATATATACACATATATACATACACACACACACACACACACACACACAGTTCAATCCATACTTCAATCTTGCTTTAGTCAAATTTTACTTTGCAGCATTAGCTCAAAAATTATTCAGTCAAATGTTGTAAATTGTACAACTATTTGTCAGGTGGTGTATTTGATCTGAGTAAATGAATGGATGAGCTCTATTCAGTTACACTGACTGTCCCTGTGTTGTGTTTGTTTTTGCCAAGATTGGCAAATCAGTTCTTATATTAATTTCAGCTTTTGCTGGCAGTATTAAAAGATGTTTGATGACATTTGAAACGGAGCTTCCTTGTTTGCATGCTGTATTTGTGGGATAAGGGAACTTCTCTTTTTCTCCCTGTTGTGCAATCTCACAAATGGTATATGCAAGGAGACTGTGGTATAAGGGGGTGCAGAGCGGCTTACCCCACTGCTAAAACTCTTATTTTGATGTGTTTCCTTTTCTTTTAAGGGTTTTGATGAAGTAAGCCTGAGAGTTTGCTCTTTTCTTTCTTCTTCTGTATATCAGTGTTCAATGTAATATTATTTGAACAAATGATACAGCTCACATGTATATGTACACATACACATACACACATATATATGTATATGTATATGTATGCGTCTAAAATGATCAAACAACCCGAATGTCAATGTTCACATCGACAAAAGGCACAAAAAATGTAAATGTCAACTCACGGCTATACATGCTCCAAGCAATAACCTCAGTGCATGCAAAATTAAACAAAAACAAAACAAATAAAAGAGCACCCCCTGCTAATTATATATAGTAATTATGTTTACTAATTCACACATCTCACAATATCGGGGAGGGGCATATTTCCCAACCCCAAGAATTGTCTAGTATTGCACACCTGTTAAGCATCTGCTTATTCTATCAAAGTCTTTCAAGTAAACAGATGTCCACCAAACCAACATTAAATGAAGGTTATGATTCTTATATATATTGAATGTTGCTTCGGTCAACATCTGTTTATTTGACATAATTTGATATTGATTTTATATGTGTGTGTGTAATATATAAATATGTATAAACTGTAAATTTTCATATGTATAACTGGCTGCCATTCAGACTGTAGACAGATCAAAAAGGAGACACTCTGAAGGGCACTGTCAGAAGGTAGACAGGTCAGAATGTAGGCAGGTCAAAATGCAGACAGTTCAGAATGTAGACAGTGATAAATGATTTGGTATTAGGGTTGGGAATGTGTTTTTGTGAGCATTAGTGAGTGAAGGTTAGAGTATGGGTTATGTAAGGAGACGGCCTTAGTAATGTGCATGTTTGTTGGTGCAAATGTCACTGTCTGAGCCTATCTTGTGTAGTGGTAGTGTTCAGAAAAAAGGTCTTTCTAAGATAAGGTGCATGGTTAGAGTTAGGGTTAGGGTTAGGGTTAGCACGCCTTAGCATTAGTCATTATTTAACATTTGATTTACTTCTTCTGTTATTGCTGAACTGTAAGAAACTTGCATGTATAATTAATTTAGACTGCCTGTGACTTTTAAAGGTTCTGGTTGGGCTATACCCCCCCAACACTGCTTGCTTCAGTCCTGAGGTATAGCTTCCCTTGCAGCTGCATATGTCATAAGTATCGAATTAGTTCTACCCAGAGTTGCAAGCTCAAACACTCCTCTTTCTAGTCTCCTCTTGCCTACTTCCACCAAACATTAAGCATCATTTACAACCACCATTTTACCTTCCATACTGCTTTGCACTATATCCTCTCCTATCGAATCCTCCCCAACTGTATTTCTGTTGTATTCCTGAGCACAACTTCCCCTTCATTTCATCTCTGCAATCTTCTTTCATATACCATAATAAGATTAGTGTCTATCTCTAATCTATTCCTCTCTTAGTCTTACCCTTATCTCTCTATACCTTCTATACATCTCTACCTTCAATCTCTCTACTTCCATACACAATTCAATCAGTTCTATGTTTCTTACTACCCTTCCTTACCAAACCTGTTCTACACTGTTAGCAGAGTCCTCATCATATAAATTCATACTCATTCAAATCAATATTTTCCTATACCTACCTATCAATCCCTATATCTACATATCTATCCTACTTGTCAATCTCCATACCAAACCATCTACCCTACCTATCATCTTACTCTACTTTACTCCTCCCATTGATCTCTACTACCTATAACTGCATCCATCCACACTCCTCGTACCACACACTATCACCTATCCAGACATCCTTCGAAGTCCCAAACATGCCATTATTTCTTCTATCACTAGTATTTCTTACTAGAGTCATACTCTCAACCAGCCTATCACAAGTCTCTTTCCCACTGTTACTTTCCTAAATCTACCATACAGTACTTAAACCAGAACACCACAACACATTTCTCTATTATCTCCTCCAGCCAACAGAACATTAATTACAGTAGCACCTTGAAATACAAGCGAACAGCGTATACTTGATCATTATCCAAAATCATGAATAAACTCAAGCCCAGATATAAGTGGTATTCAATACCCATATTGCTAACTGGACAATAATACTGGAAGAGGATATACAACCCAATCCCAGACCCAGTCATCAAACCCCAGACACCACCAAACCAGTTTCCACATATCCCAAAACAGCAATAGACTAACTCTCCAACCACCTGGGGCTTAACATACTGCACAGTAACCTAAAAACATGATAACAATATCTTAAAAGCTCATGCCTATATAGCCTACTACTCCCCTGATCGCATCACATCCACAGAATCCTGGTTAAAGCCAATTACCAAAGATACGCAAATAGTCTCACTTGGTTGTAATATACTCATACTAGATAAAGCCAAAAAAAGCATGTGGAGTTGCTGTTTTCCACAAAAATATTTTAGAACTCTCCAATTATCATGATACTATACCCACTTTCAACAGTGCTGAACATCTCATCTCTCTCCTCAAACTGAATACTCACAAATTTCTAACCATCATCGGTTTGAATATACCACCTAGTAACAACAGTCTCATCCTGGAAGAGATCCTCTCATGTATCCCAATCAACATAATACTGAAAACCGTCTTACTAGGACATGTTAACATAGATTGACAAAAGATAGCCCTAGAAAACCCAACAAATTAAATTCAGCGACACAGCTTTTCTTAATTCATCAAGACTCCAACTAGAGTTAACAAGGCCACATCTAAAGAATCCATCCTACACTGGAGTCTAACATTTACCCCAAACAATGTTGCCACAAGCGGTACCCTGCCTATTAGCCTAAGCGACCATCAGCTAAAGTACATAATAAGAGTCTCCAAACAACCCCACAAGGCTCATCACTATAACACATGCAGAAACCTCGGTAACGTCCATAAAGACATTTTTACTTCAAGCCTACTTAAGATCAACTGGGTTCCATTTAAAACTCTTCCCCTTGATGAAGCAGTAGATACATTTAATACTATATTTCTAAATATCCTGTTACAGCATGCACTATTAAGAACCAGCCCATTGATTAACTAAAAAAAAACAAAGCAAGTTATGCAACTTAAAGATAAAGCCTGGAAGTCATAGCTACAAATCAAGTCTCAAAAATCAGTAATAGGCCCCAAACAGTGAAATGGCAAGATGATTTCTCCAGTTTCCTTCCTATATCAGTCGGAGTCCCACAAGGCTCTATTCTAGGACCACTAATGTTTAACTTATTTATCATTAACCTAAACACAGCATCCAAAGAGGACACCATAGTACAATAAGCCAATGACTCCACTCTAATATGTGCTGCTCAGACACTACCCGTACTCAATACACTCACTCAGAAATCCTCCTCCACAGAACCTTGATTTGACAACTCACAACTCCTGAATCAAAAAAAAAAAAAAAAACTACTACTGTTCACCCCCTAACTCTCTCAACTCCCAAAAAACTACTTCTACTATACTGGCATCCAACAAGACCAATATATAACTGGTATCCCATACCAAGCTAACTATAGATGGCCACCTGAAATTTGACCTGCACCTTCAGCAAGCCATAAAGAAGACACACCAAAAGCTAGCCTGTCTTGGTAGAGTAAATCACTACCTTACTGACTCTGCTCTACAAACCATAACCACTTATTTTCTATTCCCCACCCTATTATATGCCTCTCATATCCTAACCAATCACAACTCCTCTCTATTTGCCAAACTACAATAATGCTACAATAAAGTAGCCAAATTTGCAACCAACCAATAATATAGATCACATCAACGACTTGCTATAAAGCAACTAAACTATTTAAAACTAAATAACTCTCTGCTGTATTCACAATTAATTGTGACCTTCAAACTACTGCACAGCCCTGAAAAATTTCCATCTCTTCACTCCATCATTCAGCCTTAGACTACTAAGAGACTGCTACGCTCCACTGGCAAATCTATTCTCCATAACTAAACCTAACAACAATGTAAGATACTTGTGGTATTCACACTGCATTGCTAATAGTGGGAATATCATCCCACACCACTTAAGAACAGTTTGCAAGCTGAAAGACTTTAAATGACAACTAAAGCAACAGCTGACAGATAAGTGGCTCTGCACCTGCACCACCCCTGGTCAAAGTAGTACTAATATAGCTATATGAATTTGTGACCCAACTCTCTGCCGCAGAAAACGTAATGCACTATTATCTCTATCATCTCATCTCCTTCATGTTCCGTGTGTCTCCTCCTGTCCTTCCCTTCCTTGGGCTGCTCTACCTCTTTATCTTAAAAAATATTCATATACAACCCACATAACTATTATTTTTAATCATAACTGTTTGCAAAGATGTCAAAGTAATGCATCTGTTGCTCATGAACGAAACTGACAGTAAATGATAAAACAACACAAATGGCGTCCATGATGTATAATGGAGTTTTCTCCCCACCCTCCAATGGAAAAGGGCACTGCTCATTTAGACTTTCCAGGCAAACAAATGCTAATAAATAAATAAATTGTAAACTCTTCCCTCTATTTATTTTGCACTTTGCTCAGGTTTCTTGTACACACAAACTGCACTTTGCTTCTGCACAATAGTGCAGGCCTCTTTTGGTTCTAGGTATGCTCAGACTGGTTGACAACAACTACTCCAATTGCCGTGGCCCACTTCAGTCAGGATGATTTTTTGAACGTAAAATGTATAGGGTCAAAATCTAATCTGTGTTAAACAAATGCTTTTGGTGATACCAGTATTTTAAATTCACAGTCCTGGAAAATGATCTAACACCAGACAGAACTTGAAAACGGCAATCAAAAGATGAAGAAGCAAATGATAAACATTTATTAAGCAATGCAGTCTGACTAGAAATACTAACTACCAAATCTTTTTCAGTACACACTACTTAGTTGTTCTATTGTTACTTAAAACAACTCACTCATTTTGTTTTCTATATCTATGCTTCATCCCCACAATACAGCATAATACAACTTGCAAAAGCTATGTTAACCAGGACATGCGTCTGCAAAGGTTGTGTCTACCTCGAATTGAATGCCAGTTCTGATAATGACATTTATTTAAATGATTGGAAATTAATCCCAGAAGTAGCCTCCATCATGACTGTACAATGATAAAATTATTATTATTTGTACTCATTGGCTAGTTCAGATGAGAAGAAATACAATCTTCAGACTTCTCTAACTTTTGTCAGTTACTCTGCATAGAACTGAACTACATGCAAGCTGTCTAAAATGTATGCAACACTTTGATCAAGAACTGCAGGAATGCAAAATTAGCAAATATGAATAGTACTTAAAGGATTATGCAAACAAAATGCACTTAAATGTGGAAAAATATAAACAAAATATGTTTTTGCCTTAAATTATTTTTCTAAATCTTTTACAAAGACAAGAGCACAATAAAAATGAAACGTTACTACTCCATCTACATTAAGCACTTTGTTGATTTTTATCAAGCGCTGACATGAACAATGATTTAACATAGTCCCATCCTTCTCATAAATGTAATAAAATGAATAGTCTATACAATGTACCTTTAAATATAAACTTGGTGAAAGAAGGGAACACAGACCTAGAAAACAAAATGAAGCATTTTTTAAACAACAATGAAATCAATTAAATAATCTGTACTGATAACGATTTGGTAGTTAAGAGTTCTTAACATATTTTACATTCTAGCCAGACAGCATTATGTAATAAACGTTTATTGTTTGTTCCTTCATTTTGACCATTATATTTAAAAATCATTCTTTAATCACTGAATCTCCCCACAGTTAAATTATCAGAGTATATTAAACATCTGTTTCAATACAGTGGTGATTTATTCAAAAGCTTTTCACATAATCTTTTGAAGGAAACAAGCTTGTCTGAGATTCTATAAAGTGTATTGGTCAATTTCAGATTCAAGCTTAAGTAACACGCCCTTTAAAGTTGAGTATGACCATCTTACTATATGCATTATCAAATCATACAGTTTTTGAAGCAAAACTATGTTGTTTTTTTAACTTTATTTTGTTAGTAAGGATGATCCCCTAAAAATTATTTCGAAGCTGAAAACTCCTACCAAAACATTACAGAAGAATGACTCTGTAAAGGCTATTCGTTAGCCAAGGCGCTAGGAGAATTTATTCTTTGTTAGTATGAATAAAACAGAATATTGTGTTCTTTAGCAACTTGATTCCTGGTTCTTTTGGTTGTGGATTACAGCTTTTCGTTTGTTGGTGGTTGAACATTACAGAAAAATGAACCCACAATGCCTCACCACCTACAATAAGGTATAAGCTACTATATTTCCATACTAAATACATCAGTGGAGTTTCTTGCTTCCTAAAAAAGGCAAGTTGTCTACTAGGTCTTGCAGGTGGAACATATTACATTAAAAATTAATATAGGCAAGGGCAGAGGAAAAAAATGAAACATGTTACTCCATCTATGTGAAGTACTTTGTTTTTGGACTCTTCTGTTGATTATTATACCACCTATAATTCCAAAAGGTTGTGGTTGTGCTATATGCCCTCCCCAACAATGAAGATGTAGAAGTAAAACCATAATGTAAGTAAGAACTCTCTTCCAAAGAACTAAGTGGTTTGATTACTCATAATGCTTTGCAGATCTATGCATTTCATTACCCAGTACCTCACATTTCATTGTTTTGTGGGTGTGGTTATGGAGAAAAACTGAGTAAACAGTAAAAAAACAAAACAAACAAACAAAAAAAAAAAAAAAAAATATATATATATATATATATATATATATATATATATATATATATATATCCCAACAGAATGTTATAAATTTTATTTTAAAAAATCATTTATACCTTTAACATGAAGAGTACAAGTTTAAATTAAATTAGTTGTAAACCAAAGATGCTTCAGAATGTGATACACTTTAAAATCAAATTCTAATTTGGTTAGCACCATGGCAAATGAGGGAGGTGTTTGGGACTGCCGGCCCGGCATTATAACAAGGAAGTTTATTTGCAATTATCCAATATTTTATTTTATCAAAACTTGCATTTAGACCCTGCCTGTTGTTTTAAGAAGTGAACATGTTGAACAACTAATTATTAGCTCTTCTATCAAAAATCAGTTATTAGTAGATGATCCTGCCAAGAAAAATTTTAATTTCTACCTAAAATATACAAACTCAGGCAAACAACCACTGGGGGGACCAACTGGATGTGGTCATGGTTCTCTTACAGAACCTTTGTTAGTATTCTTGGAAGCCTATTTGAGGTCTATTTTATTGCTAGTTTTTTCCAGTATGAAAGACACCACATTTTTCAACTAGTGGATGACATCCATATTGTTAATCATATCACTTTAAACATAAAGGTCCAATAAATGAGTATCCTGCATGAGGAGGGGGTCTAAGGCCATATGCTACTGTTTATCTACTTCATATCTGTATACCCCATTTTTTCATGATTTTTTTCTGGATTTACTGGAAACTGTGTTCAACAAAAAGGCATTTTACTCCAAAAGTGAAAGTTGCATTCAGTAGAAGAATACAGCTGTTGGGTGAAAATTTGCCCCATCTATACAGAACTTTTTATGGGATATTCTGAATAGCTGTGTATCTATGACACTAGCAACAATAATTTCTTGGCAAATGTGAAACTCTGATAACATTATCTCAGTGACTGTTGACTCCTATGGAAGGGAACACCCATGCAATTATATTGATCAGTTACTTACTTAAACTCTTAATACCTCACACATTTCTTTTACGTGAATTATTTGTCAGTAATTACATACATGAAATGGTTGCCAAGATTTTGGATGGCAATGCTGTCACATCTCCATACAAGAAACTCTTTTCTCTCCGCTCCTTACTGTTTGCTACAAGTTGTCACAAGTTGGCAAACATGCCATTTCCTGGTTTTTGAGGAATAGAAGGATTTACAGCCAAGAAACAGAGCTTTCCATGGAGGATGAAGAATGAAGGCATGGCTCCAACAACAAAGTTATAATACACAAGTAGTTAATACAGCTTTCAGCAGATCTGATGCAGCTGCTCAGTCTGAAACCCTATCCTATCAC